>NW_025536896.1:0-47140 GCF_020615455.1 Coregonus clupeaformis
AGATATCTGTCTGAAACAGTACAGTAGTTATTGTTATAGCAGGAGATATCTGTCTGAAGCAGTACAGTAGTTATTGTTATAGCAGGAGATATCTGTCTGAGCAGTACAGTAGTTATAGTTATAGCAGGAGATATCAGTCTGAGCAGTACAGTAGTTATTGTTATAGCAGGAGATATCTGTCTGAAGCAGTACAGTAGTTATTGTTATAGCAGGAGATATATGTCTGAAGCAGTACAGTAGTTATTGTTATAGCAGGAGATATCTGTCTGAAGCAGTACAGTAGTTATTGTTATAGCAGGAGATATCTGTCTGAAGCAGTACAGTAGTTATTGTTATAACAGGAGATATCTGTCTGAAGCAGTACAGTAGTTATTGTTATAGCAGGAGATATCTGTCTGAAGCAGTACAGTAGTTATTGTTATATAAGGAGATATCTGTCTGAGCAGTACAGTAGTTATTGTTATAGCAGGAGATATCTGTCTGAAGCAGTACAGTAGTTATTGTTATATAAGGAGATATCTGTCTGAGCAGTACAGTAGTTATTGTTATAGCAGGATATATCTGTCTGAAGCAGTACAGTAGTTATTGTTATAGCAGGAGATATCTGTCTGAAGCAGTACAGTAGTTATTGTTATATAAGGAGATATCTGTCTGAGCAGTACAGTAGTTATTGTTATAGAAGGAGATATCTGTCTGAAGCAGTACAGTAGTTATTGTTATAGCAGGGAGATATCAGTCTGAAGCAGTACAGTAGTTATTGTTATAGCAGGAGATATCTGTCTGAAGCAGTACAGTAGTTGTTGTTATAGCAGGGAGATATCAGTCTGAAGCAGTACAGTAGTTATTGTTATAGCAGGGAGATATCTGATCTGAAGCAGTACAGTAGTTATTGTTATAGCAGGAGATATCAGTCTGAATCAGTACAGTAGTTATTGTTATAGCAGGAGATATCAGTCTGAAGCAGTACAGTAGTTATTGTTATAGCAGGAGATATCTGTCTGAAGCAGTACAGTAGTTATTGTTATATAAGGAGATATCTGTCTGAAGCAGTACAGTAGTTATTGTTATTGCAGGAGATATCTGTCTGAAACAGTACAGTAGTTATTGTTATAGCAGGAGATATCTGTTTGAAGCAGTCCAGTAGTTATTGTTATTGTTAGGCCTACTGCTGCTAGGTAGCTCTCTCTCTGCTCTCTCCCTCCCCTCTGTCTGTCCTTGATTGCAGGAGTGAAGTCTGGTGTGCGGGAGTCAGGGTTCCAGCTGCAGCTCATTCACCATAATCACCTCAGCCTTTAAGACCCGGTCAAACTTTCCACTCATCGTCAGATCATAGTCAAGACGACCATATATTTGGAACCTGACTCCTGCCTCCGCTTCACTCCTGCCACCACCATCCTGCTCACCACTACCGGACCTCTCTTTGGACTCACCACGGACACTAGGACATTACGGTACCACACCTGCCCTGACCTGGATCTGTTACCCTCCCTGTAACCTGGACTTGCTCTTCCCCTATTATTGGGAAACCTGGACTATTGAACATTTTAAATAAACCTGTTAAACCTTCTCTGGCTTGGTGTACTTGTCTGCATTTGGGTTCTAATACTGGTAAATCATAACAGTATGATCTGACCATGATGAACCCAGCAGACAGTAGCTTGGATACCACCCCAGAGTGCACTCAAATTTGGACTGCCATAGCCAATCAGGGCATTTTACTTGGCCAACATGATACCCTGTTTAAGACGATTGCTGAGGACAGTCGGGTGCTGCTTAATCAGGTTCAATTACTCACCAATCAAGTGTCTGCCCTTACTACCCTTCAGCCCAGATCAGAGAGCCTTTGTTCCTGCTCCAGAGCGCTATGACGGGAACATGGGAACCTGTGGCGATTTTTTGACTCAATGCTCGTTAGTGTTTGAACAACAGCCCTCACCTACGCCTCAGAAAGAGCCCGTATTGCCTACCTTATCAACTCTACTAGCGGTTCCGCTCGTGCCTGGGGGATCCGCGGTCTGGGAGAGTCAGTCGGACATTTGCAACGCTTACGTTGCCTTCACCACTGAGATGAGGAAGGTTTTTGACCACCCCGTGCGAGGCAAGGAGGCTGCGAAACGGTTGTTTTTCTTCGGCAGGGCTCGCATGTGGCGGAGATGGCAGTGGAGTTTCGGACTTTAGCAGCAGTGAGTGGTTGGAATGACGAGGCATTACAAGGAGTGTTCATCAATGCTTTGTCTGAGACTTTAAAAGATGAATTGGTGTCATATGATGAATCGCCTACGCTGGATAATCTTATTTCACTCACCATCAGGTTGGATAATCGGATTCGGGAGCGCCGCCGGGAGAGAGGAGTGTTAGTTCCAAGCAACCTGTCTGTCATCAACAAACTCCTCCCGCATCTTCCCTACGGAGAAAGCCGTGTCTTCCCGAGTCGATACGAGGAGCACTGAACCCGGCCATGGAGGTGGGTCGGGCACGGTTGTCCTCAGAGGAGCGTGCACGTCGCATTCAGGCTCGGGTCTGCCTGTATTGTGGAGAAGCTGGTCATTTCTGTTCCTTCCTGCCCAGTTCGTCCGGGAAAAGGGCCGGCTCATCATTAATGGGAGAAGTTTTGGTGAGCCGAGCAGGCGGATTCTTCCTCTTCTCCCCGCATTCTGCTCCAGGCATCCCTCCAGTGGCAGTTCCAGAATCTCTCTGTTAGTGCGCTGATTGACTCTGGTGCAGACGAAAGCTTTTTTGGATAGAGAGTGGGCTCAACAAATGGATTTGGAGACTGTTCCTATGGACTGTCCGCTGCAGGCTAAGGGTCTGAATGGACAATTGTTGACCCATATTACCCATCAGACTGTTCCTGTTTGTCTTAGAGTGTCGGGAAATCATCAGGGAGAACATTCAATTCCATATTATCGACTGCCCACAGACCCCTCTGGTCCTTGGTATCCCCTGGCTCATAAGACACAATCCACACATTGATTGGGTGACAGGTAGAATTGTTTCATGGAGCACATTTTGTCATGTGAATTGTTTGTGTTCTGCTCTGACTCCTGCCAGTACTGTGCCTCGACCTCCACTGGAGTCCATGGATCTTTCTAATGTTCCTGACGTGTATCATGACCTGGCATCCGTTTTCTGCAAACACAGAGCTACTTCTCTTCCTCCTCACCGGCCTTACGACTGTGCCATTGACCTCCAGCCAGGAGCCCCGCTCCCCAGCAGTCGCCTGTACAATCTCTCCCGGCCGGAGACGGAGGCTATGGAGAACTACATTCGGGACTCCTTGGCGGCAGGTATTATGCGTCTCCTTCCTCGTCACCTGTAGGAGCGGGATTCTTTTTTGTTGCTAAGAAGGATAAGACCTCAGACCCTGTATTGATTACCGTGGACTTAACAACATCACCATTAAGAACAAGTATTCTCTGCCTTTGATTAATTCTGCTTTTCCCCTCCTTCATGGTGCTACCATCTTTACGAAACTGGATCTACGAAATGCGTATCACCTGGTGCGCATTCGTAAAGGTGATGAATGGAAGACTGCCTTCAACACACCCTTGGGACATTTTGAGTATCTGGTTATGCCTTTTGGGTTGTCTAATGCCCCTGCTGTTTTTCAGGCACTAGTCAATGATGTCCTTCGGGACATGTTGAATCGGTTTGTTTTTGTCTATCTGGATGATATCTTGATTTTCTCAGAGTCCTCCCAGGAACATGAACTGCATGTGCGCCAGGTGTTGCAAAGGTTGTTGGAGAACAAACTGTTTGTGAAGATGGAGAAATTTGAATTTCATGTGTCTGAGACCTCTTTTTGGGTTACATCATCGCTCAGGGGGAGTTGCGGATGGACCCAGCTAAGATCTCTGCTGTCACGGACTGGCCAGCCCCCTCTACCCGCAAACAACTTCA
The DNA here is from genome assembly GCF_020615455.1 of Coregonus clupeaformis. Lineage (NCBI taxonomy): Eukaryota > Metazoa > Chordata > Actinopteri > Salmoniformes > Salmonidae > Coregonus > Coregonus clupeaformis. The sequence continues at coordinate 3,901 of NW_025536896.1, forward strand.
ACGATTTCTGGGGTTTGCGAACTTCTCATAGGAGGTTCATCAAGGACTACAGCCGCATTGCGGCGCCACTCACCGCTCTCACCTCCATCTCACGACCGTTCGCCGGAATGAAGGGGGCGAATCAGCGTTCGAAGAACTGAAACATCGCTCGCGCCCCATTCTGATGCAGCCGGACCCCGACCGCCAGTTTGTCGTGGAGGTGGATGCATCCGACACTGGGGTAGGTGCGGTGTTGTCACAGCGTTCTCCTGAAGATAACAAACTGCATCCCTGTGCTTTTCTCTCAAGGAAACTTTCTCAGGCAGAGAGGAATTATGATGTTGGCAATCGTGAACTGCTTGGCCGTTAAGCTGGCTCTCGAGAGTGGCGACATTGGTTGGAGGCGGAACAACCCTTCATCGTTTGGACGGATCATAAGAATCTGGCTTACCTCCAGTCAGCGAAGCAGCTCAACCCCCGCCAAGCCAGGTGGGCACTATTTTTTGGGAGATTCAATTTTTTCTCTGTCTTACCGTCCTGGGTCACGCAACGTCAAGCCTGACGCCCTGTCTCGTGTTCATTCGGCTGTTGATACTGGTAGTAACCCTGAACCCATTTTGCCTCCTACCTGCAGTATTGCGGTCGTCGCATGTGACATCGAGGGGATTGTTAGACAGGCTCAACATCATCAAGCTGACCCTGGGAGGGGTCCTCCTAACCGGATGTTTGTCCCTGAGTCTGCTCGGCTCCCAGGTACTTCAGTGGGCTCACTCGTCTCCCCTTACCTGTCACCCTGGAGTTTCAGCGGACCCTTGACTTTGTGCGACGGAAGTTCTGGTGGGCCACGATGGAGGCGGACACTCAAGCCTTCATTGCTGCTTGTACGGTATGTGCAAGTAAGAACTCCACCCAGGCCAGCGCTGGTCATCTACGACCTCTACCTATACCCAGCCGGCCCTGGTCGCATATCGCTATGGATTTTGTCACTGGACTTCCCCCTCGTCTGGAAAGACTGTAATTCTTACGGTGATTGATCGTTTTTCTAAGTTCGCTCATTTTTGGCCCTACCTAAACTGCCCACTGCCAGAGAGACGGCTGATATTTTGGTTGAACATGTGTTCCGCTCTCATGGTCTACCCACGGATATTGTCTCTGACAGGGTCCCCAGTTTGTCTCCCAGGTGTGGAAAGCTTTCTGTAAAGCTTTGGGCATTACATCCAGCCTGTCCTCTGGATATCACCCCCAGACCAACGGGCAAGCCGAGAGAGCGAACCAGGAGATGGAGACCGCTCTTCGCTGTGTCACAGGGTCTAACCCTGGGTCATGGAGCTCCATGCTCCCCTGGGTGGAATATGCTCATAACACCTTGACTAACGCTTCCTCTGGTTTGTCTCCTTTTCTGTGTGCTCTGGGTTATCAACCTCCCTGTTCCCTTCTCAAGAGAGGGAACTGGCGGCACCCTCGGTGCAGTCCCACATGCGCCCGCTGCTTCAAGGTCTGGAGGAAGGCCAGGGTAGCTCTGTCCCGAGCTTCGAGGCGTACATGCAGAGGCAAGCCAACCGTCACCGGTCCCAGGCTCCCGGTTACTCTCCTGGTCAAGAGGTATGGCTGAAGTCACGGGACCTTCCATTGAAGGTGGAGTCTAAGAAGATGGCGCCTCGTTTTATAGGACCGTTCAAGATACTGTCTGTTGTTAACCCCCTGCGCGGTTAAGCTACAGCTTCCTGCCTCCCTACTGGTTCATTCCACCTTTCATGTTTCCCAGATTAAGCCTGTGTCGGTTAGCCCTCTGTGCCCGCCCTCTCGTCCCCCTCCTCCGCCCAGGATCGTGGGTGGGGGTCCGGTCTACACTGTCCGGGCGACTTCTGGATGTTCGCCGCCGGGTCGTGGTTTCCAGTACCTGGTGGATTGGGAGGGTTATGGTCCTGAGGAACGTTCCTGGGTGCCCAGGAGCTTCATTGTGGATCCTGCTCTGGTCCGAGAGTTTCAAGGTTACATCCCGATAAACCCCGTCGGCCGCCAGGTGGCGTCCGTAGAGGGGGGTACTGTTAGGCCTACTGCTGCTAGGTAGCTCTCTCTCTGCTCTCCCTCCCCTCTGTCTGTCCTTGATTGCAGGAGTGAAGTCTGGTGTGCGGGAGTCAGGGTTCCAGCTGCAGCTCATTCACCATAATCACCTCAGCCTTTAAGACCCGGTCAAACTTTCCACTCATCGTCAGATCATAGTCAAGACGACCATATATTTGGAACCTGACTCCTGCCTCCGCTTCACTCCTGCCACCACCATCCTGCCTCACCACTACCGGACCTCTCTTTTGGACTCACCACGGACACTAGGACATTACGGTACCACACCTGCCCTGACCTGGATCTGTTACCCTCCCTGTAACCTGGACTTGCTCTTCCCCTATTATTGGAAACCTGGACTATTGAACATTTTAAATAAACCTGTTAAACCTTCTCTGGCTTGGTGTACTTGTCTGCATTTGGGTTCTAATACTGGTAAATCATAACAGTTATAGCAGGAGATATCAGTCTGAAGCAGTACAGTAGTTATTGTTATAGCAGGAGATATCTGTCTGAGCAGTACATTAGTTATTGTTATAGCAGGAGATATATCTGTCTGAAGCAGACGGTATTTAGCAGGAGAATCTGTTGAAGCAGTACAGTAGTTATTGTTATAGCAGGAGATATCTGTCTGAAGCACTACAGTAGCTATTGTTATAGCAGGAGATATCTGTCTGAAGCACCACAGTAGTTATTGTTATAGCAGGAGATATCTGTCTGAAGCAGTGCAGTAGTTATTGTTATAGCAGGAGATATCTGTCTGAAGCAGTACGTAGCTATTGTTATAGGAGGAGATATCTGTCTGAAGCAGTACAGTAGTTATTGTTATAGCAGGAGATATCTGTCTGAAGCAGTACAGTAGTTATTGTTATATAAGGAGATATCTGTCTGAGCAGTACAGTAGTTATTGTTATAGCAGGAGATATCTGTCTGAAGCACCACAGTAGTTATTGTTATAGCAGGAGATATCTGTCTGAAGCAGTACAGTAGTTATTGTTATAGCAGGAGATATCTGTCTGAAGCAGTACAGTAGTTATTGTTATAGCAGGAGATATCTGTCTGAAGCAGTACGTAGCTATTGTTATAGCAGGAGATATCTGTCTGAAACAGTACAGTAGTTATTGTTATAGTAGGAGATATCTGTCTGAAGCAGTACAGTAGTTATTGTTATAGCAGGAGATATCTGTCTGAAGCAGTACAGTAGTTATTGTTATAGCAGGAGATATCTGTCTGAGCAGTACAGTAGTTATTATTATAGCAGGAGATATCTGTCTGAAACAGTACAGTAGTTATTGTTATATAAGGAGATATCTGTCTGAGCAGTACAGTAGTTATTGTTATAGCAGGAGATATCTGTCTGAAGCAGTACAGTAGTTATTGTTATATAAGGAGATATCTGTCTGAGCAGTACAGTAGTTATTGTTATAGCAGGATATATCTGTCTGAAGCAGTACAGTAGTTATTGTTATAGCAGGAGATATCTGTCTGAAGCAGTACAGTAGTTATTGTTATATAAGGAGATATCTGTCTGAGCAGTACAGTAGTTATTGTTATAGAAGGAGATATCTGTCTGAAGCAGTACAGTAGTTATTGTTATAGCAGGAGATATCAGTCTGAAGCAGTACAGTAGTTATTGTTATAGCAGGAGATATCTGTCTGAAGCAGTATAGTAGTTATTGTTATAGCAGGAGATATCAGTCTGAAGCAGTACAGTAGTTATTGTTATAGCAGGAGATATCTGTCTGAAGCAGTACAGTAGTTATTGTTATAGCAGGAGATATCAGTCTGAATCAGTACAGTAGTTATTGTTATAGCAGGAGATATCAGTCTGAAGCAGTACAGTAGTTATTGTTATAGCAGGAGATATCTGTCTGAAGCAGTACAGTAGTTATTGTTATATAAGGAGATATCTGTCTGAAGCAGTACAGTAGTTATTGTTATTGCAGGAGATATCTGTCTGAAACAGTACAGTAGTTATTGTTATAGCAGGAGATATCTGTTTGAAGCAGTCCAGTAGTTATTGTTATAGCAGGAGATATCTGTCTGAAGCAGTACAGTAGTTATTGTTATAGCAGGAGATATCTGTCTGAGCAGTACATTAGTTATTGTTATAACAGGAGATATCTGTCTGAAGCAGTACAGTAGTTATTGTTATAGCAGGAGATATCTGTCTGAAGCAGTACAGTAGTTATTGTTATATAAGGAGATATCTGTCTGAGCAGTACAGTAGTTATTGTTATAGCAGGATATATATGTCTGAAGCAGTACAGTAGTTATTGTTATAGCAGGAGATATCTGTCTGAAGCAGTACAGTAGTTATTGTTATATAAGGAGATATCTGTCTGAGCAGTACAGTAGTTATTGTTATAGAAGGAGATATCTGTCTGAAGCAGTACAGTAGTTATTGTTATAGCAGGAGATATCAGTCTGAAGCAGTACAGTAGTTATTGTTATAGCAGGAGATATCTGTCTGAAGCAGTACAGTAGTTATTGTTATAGCAGGAGATATCAGTCTGAAGCAGTACAGTAGTTATTGTTATAGCAGGAGATATCTGTCTGAAGCAGTACAGTAGTTATTGTTATAGCAGGAGATATCCGTCTGAATCAGTACAGTAGTTATTGTTATAGCAGGAGATATCAGTCTGAAGCAGTACAGTAGTTATTGTTATAGCAGGAGATATCTGTCTGAAGCAGTACAGTAGTTATTGTTATATAAGGAGATATCTGTCTGAAGCAGTACAGTAGTTATTGTTATTGCAGGAGATATCTGTCTGAAACAGTACAGTAGTTATTGTTATAGCAGGAGATATCTGTTTGAAGCAGTCCAGTAGTTATTGTTATAGCAGGAGATATCAGTCTGAAGCAGTACAGTAGTTATTGTTATAGCAGGAGATATCTGTCTGAGCAGTACATTAGTTATTGTTATAGCAGGAGATATCTGTCTGAAGCAGTACAGTAGTTATTGTTATAGCAGGAGATATCTGTCTGAAGCATTCCAGTAGTTATTGTTATAGCAGGAGATATCTGTCTGAAGCACCACAGTAGTTATTGTTATAGCAGGAGATATCAGTCTGAAGCAGTACAGTAGTTATTGTTATAGCAGGAGATATCTGTCTGAAGCAGTACAGTAGTTATTGTTATAGCAGGAGATATCAGTCTGAAGCAGTACAGTAGTTATTGTTATAGCAGGAGATATCTGTCTGAAGCAGTACAGTAGTTATTGTTATAGCAGGAGATATCAGTCTGAATCAGTACAGTAGTTATTGTTATAGCAGGAGATATCAGTCTGAAGCAGTACAGTAGTTATTGTTATAGCAGGAGATATCTGTCTGAAGCAGTACAGTAGTTATTGTTATAGAAGGAGATATCTGTCTGAAGCAGTACAGTAGTTATTGTTATTGCAGGAGATATCAGTCTGAAGCAGTACAGTAGTTATTGTTATAGCAGGAGATATCTGTCTGAAGCAGTACAGTAGTTATTGTTATAGCAGGAGATATCAGTCTGAATCAGTACAGTAGTTATTGTTATAGCAGGAGATATCAATCTGAAGCAGTACAGTAGTTATTGTTATAGCAGGAGATATCTGTCTGAAGCAGTACAGTAGTTATTGTTATATAAGGAGATATCTGTCTGAAGCAGTACAGTAGTTATTGTTATTGCAGGAGATATCTGTCTGAAACAGTACAGTAGTTATTGTTATAGCAGGAGATATCTGTTTGAAGCAGTCCAGTAGTTATTGTTATAGCAGGAGATATCAGTCTGAAGCAGTACAGTAGTTATTGTTATAGCAGGAGATATCTGTCTGAGCAGTACATTAGTTATTGTTATAACAGGAGATATCTGTCTGAAGCAGTACAGTAGTTATTGTTATAGCAGGAGATATCTGTCTGAAGCATTCCAGTAGTTATTGTTATAGCAGGAGATATCTGTCTGAAGCACCACAGTAGTTATTGTTATAGCAGGAGATATCTGTCTGAAGCAGTACAGTAGTTATTGTTATAGCATGAGATATCTGTCTGAAGCAGTGCAGTAGTTATTGTTATAGCAGGAGATATCTGTCTGAAGCAGTACGTAGCTATTGTTATAGGAGGAGATATCTGTCTGAAGCAGTACAGTAGTTATTGTTATATAAGGAGATATCTGTCTGAGCAGTACAGTAGTTATTGTTATATAAGGAGATATCTGTCTGAAGCACCACAGTAGTTATTGTTATAGCAGGAGATATCTGTCTGAAGCAGTACAGTAGTTATTGTTATAGCAGGAGATATCTGTCTGAAGCAGTACAGTAGTTATTGTTATAGCAGGAGATATCTGTCTGAAGCAGTACGTAGCTATTGTTATAGCAGGAGATATCTGTCTGAAACAGTACAGTAGTTATTGTTATAGTAGGAGATATCTGTCTGAAGCAGTACAGTAGTTATTGTTATAGCAGGAGATATCTGTCTGAAGCAGTACAGTAGTTATTGTTATAGCAGGAGATATCTGTCTGAGCAGTACAGTAGTTATTGTTATAGCAGGAGATATCAGTCTGAGCAGTACAGTAGTTATTGTTATAGCAGGAGATATCTGTCTGAAGCAGTACAGTAGTTATTGTTATAGCAGGAGATATCTGTCTGAAGCAGTACAGTAGTTATTGTTATAGCAGGAGATATCTGTCTGAAGCAGTACAGTAGTTATTGTTATAGCAGGAGATATCTGTCTGAAGCAGTACAGTAGTTATTGTTATAGCAGGAGATATTTGTCTGAAGCAGTACAGTAGTTATTGTTATAGCAGGAGATATCTGTCTGAAGCAGTACGTAGCTATTGTTATAGCAGGAGATATCTATCTGAAGCAGTACAGTAGTTATTGTTATATAAGGAGATATCTGTCTGAGCAGTAGAGTAGTTATTGTTATAGGAGGAGATATCTGTCTGAAGCAGTACAGTAGTTATTGTTATAGCAGGAGATATCTGTCTGAAGCAGTACGTAGCTATTGTTATAGCAGGAGATATCTGTCTGAAACAGTACAGTAGTTATTGTTATAGTAGGAGATATCTGTCTGAAGCAGTACAGTAGTTATTGTTATAGCAGGAGATATCTGTCTGAGCAGTACATTAGTTATTGTTATAGCAGGAGATATCTGTCTGAAGCAGTACAGTAGTTATTGTTATAGCAGGAGATATCAGTCTGAGCAGTACAGTAGTTATTGTTATAGCAGGAGATATCTGTCTGAAGCAGTACAGTAGTTATTGTTATAGCAGGAGATATATGTCTGAAGCAGTACAGTAGTTATTGTTATAGCAGGAGATATCTGTCTGAAGCAGTACAGTAGTTATTGTTATAGCAGGAGATATCTGTCTGAAGCAGTACAGTAGTTATTGTTATAACAGGAGATATCTGTCTGAAGCAGTACAGTAGTTATTGTTATAGCAGGAGATATCTGTCTGAAGCAGTACAGTAGTTATTGTTATAGAAGGAGATATCTGTCTGAAGCAGTACAGTAGTTATTGTTATAGCAGGAGATATCTGTCTGAAGCAGTACAGTAGTTATTGTTATATAAGGAGATATCTGTCTGAGCAGTACAGTAGTTATTGTTATAGCAGGATATATCTGTCTGAAGCAGTACAGTAGTTATTGTTATAGCAGGAGATATCTGTCTGAAGCAGTACAGTAGTTATTGTTATAGCAGGAGATATCTGTCTGAAGCAGTACAGTAGTTATTGTTATAGAAGGAGATATCTGTCTGAAGCAGTACAGTAGTTATTGTTATAGCAGGAGATATCAGTCTGAAGCGTACCGTAGCTATTGTTATAGGAGGAGATATCTGTCTGAAGCAGTACAGTAGTTATTGTTATATAAGGAGATATCTGTCTGAGCAGTACAGTAGTTATTGTTATATAAGGAGATATCTGTCTGAAGCACCACAGTAGTTATTGTTATAGCAGGAGATATCTGTCTGAAGCAGTACAGTAGTTATTGTTATAGCAGGAGATATCTGTCTGAAGCAGTACAGTAGTTATTGTTATAGCAGGAGATATCTGTCTGAAGCAGTACGTAGCTATTGTTATAGCAGGAGATATCTGTCTGAAACAGTACAGTAGTTATTGTTATAGTAGGAGATATCTGTCTGAAGCAGTACAGTAGTTATTGTTATAGCAGGAGATATCTGTCTGAAGCAGTACAGTAGTTATTGTTATAGCAGGAGATATCTGTCTGAGCAGTACAGTAGTTATTGTTATAGCAGGAGATATCAGTCTGAGCAGTACAGTAGTTATTGTTATAGCAGGAGATATCTGTCTGAAGCAGTACAGTAGTTATTGTTATAGCAGGAGATATCTGTCTGAAGCAGTACAGTAGTTATTGTTATAGCAGGAGATATCTGTCTGAAGCAGTACAGTAGTTATTGTTATAGCAGGAGATATCTGTCTGAAGCAGTACAGTAGTTATTGTTATAACAGGAGATATCTGTCTGAAGCAGTACAGTAGTTATTGTTATAGCAGGAGATATCTGTCTGAAGCAGTACAGTAGTTATTGTTATATAAGGAGATATCTGTCTGAGCAGTACAGTAGTTATTGTTATATAAGGAGATATCTGTCTGAAGCAGTACAGTAGTTATTGTTATATAAGGAGATATCTGTCTGAAGCAGTACAGTAGTTATTGTTATAGCAGGGAGATATCTGTCTGAAGCAGTACAGTAGTTATTGTTATAGCAGGAGATATCTGTCTGAAGCAGTACAGTAGTTATTGTTATAGCAGGAGATATCTGTCTGAGCAGTACAGTAGTTATTGTTATAGAAGGAGATATCTGTCTGAAGCAGTACAGTAGTTATTGTTATAGCAGGAGATATCAGTCTGAAGCAGTACAGTAGTTATTGCTATAGCAGGAGATATCTGTCTGAAGCAGTACAGTAGTTATTGTTATAGCAGGAGATATCAGTCTGAAGCAGTACAGTAGTTATTGTTATAGCAGGAGATATCTGTCTGAAGCAGTACAATAGTTATTGTTATACCAGGAGATATCTGTCTGAAGCAGTACAGTAGTTATTCTTACAGCAGGAGATATCTGTCTGAAGCACCACAGTAGTTATTGTTATAGCAGGAGATATCTGTCTGAAGCAGTAAAGTAGTTATTATTATAGTAGGAGATATCTGTCTGAAGCAGTACAGTAGTTATTGTTATAGCAGGAGATATCTGTCTGAAGCATTACAGTAGTTATTGTTATAGCAGGAGATATCTGTCTGAAGCAGTACAGTAGTTATTGTTATAGCAGGATATATCTGTCTGAAGCAGTACAGTAGTTATTGTTATAGCAGGAGATATCAGTCTGAAGCAGTACAGTAGTTATTGTTATAGCAGGAGATATCTGTCTGAGCAGTACATTAGTTATTGTTATAACAGGAGATATCTGTCTGAAGCAGTACAGTAGTTATTGTTATAGCAGGAGATATCTGTCTGAAGCATTCCAGTAGTTATTGTTATAGCAGGAGATATCTGTCTGAAGCACCACAGTAGTTATTGTTATAGCAGGAGATATCTGTCTGAAGCAGTACAGTAGTTATTGTTATAGCAGGAGATATCTGTCTGAAGCAGTGCAGTAGTTATTGTTATAGCAGGAGATATCTGTCTGAAGCAGTACGTAGCTATTGTTATAGGAGGAGATATCTGTCTGAAGCAGTACAGTAGTTATTGTTATATAAGGAGATATCTGTCTGAGCAGTACAGTAGTTATTGTTATATAAGGAGATATCTGTCTGAAGCACCACAGTAGTTATTGTTATAGCAGGAGATATCTGTCTGAAGCAGTACAGTAGTTATTGTTATAGCAGGAGATATCTGTCTGAAGCAGTACAGTAGTTATTGTTATAGCAGGAGATATCTGTCTGAAGCAGTACGTAGCATATTGTTATAGCAGGAGATATCTGTCTGAAACAGTACAGTAGTTATTGTTATAGTAGGAGATATCTGTCTGAAGCAGTACAGTAGTTATTGTTATAGCAGGAGATATCTGTCTGAAGCAGTACAGTAGTTATTGTTATAGCAGGAGATATCTGTCTGAGCAGTACAGTAGTTATTGTTATAGCAGGAGATATCAGTCTGAGCAGTACAGTAGTTATTGTTATAGCAGGAGATATCTGTCTGAAGCAGTACAGTAGTTATTGTTATAGCAGGAGATATCTGTCTGAAGCGAAGTACAGTAGTTATTGTTATAGCAGGAGATATCTGTCTGAGCAGTACAGTAGTTATTGTTATAGCAGGAGATATCAGTCTGAGCAGTACAGTAGTTATTGTTATAGCAGGAGATATCTGTCTGAAGCAGTACAGTAGTTATTGTTATAGCAGGAGATATCTGTCTGAAGCAGTACAGTAGTTATTGTTATAGCAGGAGATATCTGTCTGAAGCAGTACAGTAGTTATTATAGCAGGAGATATCTGTCTGAAGCAGTACAGTAGTTATTGTTATAACAGGAGATATCTGTCTGAAGCAGTACAGTAGTTATTGTTATAGCAGGAGATATCTGTCTGAAGCAGTACAGTAGTTATTGTTATATAAGGAGATATCTGTCTGAAGCAGTACAGTAGTTATTGTTATAGAAGGAGATATCTGTCTGAGCAGTACAGTAGTTATTGTTATAGCAGGAGATATCTGTCTGAAGCAGTACAGTAGTTATTGTTATAGCAGGAGATATCTGTCTGAAGCAGTACAGTAGTTATTGTTATAAAGGAGATATCTGTCTGAGCAGTACAGTAGTTATTGTTATAGAAGGAGATATCTGTCTGAAGCAGTACAGTAGTTATTGTTATAGCAGGAGATATCAGTCTGAAGCAGTACAGTAGTTATTGCTATAGCAGGAGATATCTGTCTGAAGCAGTACAGTAGTTATTGTTATAGCAGGAGATATCAGTCTGAAGCAGTACAGTAGTTATTGTTATAGCAGGAGATATCTGTCTGAAGCAGTACAATAGTTATTGTTATACCAGGAGATATCTGTCTGAAGCAGTACAGTAGTTATTCTTACAGCAGGAGATATCTGTCTGAAGCACCACAGTAGTTATTGTTATAGCAGGAGATATCTGTCTGAAGCAGTACAGTAGTTATTGTTATAGTAGGAGATATCTGTCTAAAGCAGTACAGTAGTTATTTTATAGCAGGAGATATCTGTCTGAAGCAGTACAGTAGTTATTGTTATAGCAGGAGATATCTGTCTGAAGCAGTACAGTAGTTATTGTTATAGCAGGATATATCTGTCTGAAGCAGTACAGTAGTTATTGTTATAGCAGGAGATATCTGTCTGAAGCAGTACAGTAGTTATTGTTATAGCAGGAGATATCTGTCTGAAGCAGTACAGTAGTTATTGTTATAGAAGGAGATATCTGTCTGAAGCAGTACAGTAGTTATTGTTATAGTAGGAGATATCTGTCTGAAGCAGTACAGTAGTTATTGTTATATAAGGAGATATCTGTCTGAAGCAGTACAGTAGTTATTGTTATATAAGGAGATATCTGTCTGAGCAGTACAGTAGTTATTGTTATAGCAGGAGATATCTGTCTGAAGCAGTACAGTAGTTATTGTTATAGCAGGAGATATCTGTCTGAAGCAGTACAGTAGTTATTGTTATATAAGGAGATATCTGTCTGAGCAGTACAGTAGTTATTGTTATAGAAGGAGATATCTGTCTGAAGCAGTACAGTAGTTATTGTTATAGCAGGAGATATCAGTCTGAAGCAGTACAGTAGTTATTGCTATAGCAGGAGATATCTGTCTGAAGCAGTACAGTAGTTATTGTTATAGCAGGAGATATCAGTCTGAAGCAGTACAGTAGTTATTGTTATAGCAGGAGATATCTGTCTGAAGCAGTACAATAGTTATTGTTATACCAGGAGATATCTGTCTGAAGCAGTACAGTAGTTATTCTTACAGCAGGAGATATCTGTCTGAAGCACCACAGTAGTTATTGTTATAGCAGGAGATATCTGTCTGAAGCAGTAAAGTAGTTATTATTATAGTAGGAGATATCTGTCTGAAGCAGTACAGTAGTTATTGTTATAGCAGGAGATATCTGTCTGAAGCATTACAGTAGTTATTGTTATAGCAGGAGATATCTGTCTGAAGCAGTACAGTAGTTATTGTTATAGCAGGATATATCTGTCTGAAGCAGTACAGTAGTTATTGTTATAGCAGGAGATATCTGTCTGAAGCAGTACAGTAGTTATTGTTATAGCAGGAGATATCTGTCTGAAGCAGTACAGTAGTTATTGTTATAGAAGGAGATATCTGTCTGAAGCAGTACAGTAGTTATTGTTATAGTAGGAGATATCTGTCTGAAGCAGTACAGTATTTAATGTTATAGCAGGAGATATCTGTCTGAAGCAGTACAGTAGTTATTGTTATAGCAGGAGATATCTGTCTGAGCAGTACATTAGTTATTGTTATAGCAGGAGATATCTGTCTGAAGCAGTACAGTAGTTATTGTTATAGCAGGAGATATCTGTCTGAAGCAGTACAATAGTTATTGTTATACCAGGAGATATCTGTCTGAAGCAGTACAGTAGTTATTCTTACAGCAGGAGATATCTGTCTGAAGCACCACAGTAGTTATTGTTATAGCAGGAGATATCTGTCTGAAGCAGTACAGTAGTTATTATTATAGTAGGAGATATCTGTCTGAAGCAGTACAGTAGTTATTGTTATAGCAGGAGATATCTGTCTGAGCAGAACAGTAGTTATTGTTATAGCAGGAGATATCTGTCTGAAGCAGTACAGTAGTTATTGTTATAGCAGGAGATATCTGTCTGAAGCAGTACAGTAGTTATTGTTATAGCAGGAGATATCTGTCTGAAGCAGTACAGTAGTTATTGTTATAGCAGGAGATATCTGTCTGAAGCATTACAGTAGTTATTGTTATAGCAGGAGATATCTGTCTGAAGCAGTACAGTAGTTATTGTTATAGCAGGATATATCTGTCTGAAGCAGTACAGTAGTTATTGTTATAGCAGGAGATATCTGTCTGAAGCAGTACAGTAGTTATTGTTATAGCAGGAGATATCTGTCTGAAGCAGTACAGTAGTTATTGTTATAGTAGGAGATATCTGTCTGAAGCAGTACAGTATTTAATGTTATAGCAGGAGATATCTGTCTGAAGCAGTACAGTAGTTATTGTTATAGCAGGAGATATCTGTCTGAAGCAGTACAGTAGTTATTGTTATAGCAGGAGATATATGTCTGAAGCAGTACATTAGTTATTGTTATAGCAGGAGACATCTGTCTGAAGCAGTACAGTAGTTATTGTTATAGCAGGAGATATCTGTCTGAAGCACCACAGTAGTTATTGTTATATCAGGAGATATCTGTCTGAAGCAATACAGTAGTTATTGTTATAGAAGGAGATATCTGTCTGAAGCAGTACAGTAGTTATTGTTATAGAAGGAGATATCTGTCTGAAGCAGTACAGTAGTTATTGTTATAGCAGGAGATATCTGTCTGAAGCAGTACAGTAGTTATTGTTATAGTAGGAGATATCAGTCTGAAGCAATACAGTAGTTATTGTTATAGAAGGAGATATCTGTCTGAAGCAGTACAGTAGTTATTGTTATAGAAGGAGATATCTGTCTGAAGCAGTACAGTAGTTATTGTTATAGCAGGAGATATCTGTCTGAAACAGTACAGTAGTTATTGTTATAGTAGGAAATATCAGTCTGAAGCAGTACAGTAGTTATTGTTATAGCAGGAGATATCTGTCTGAAGCAGTACAGTAGTTATTGTTATAGCAGGAGATATCTGTCTGAAACAGTACAGTAGTTATTGTTATATAAGGAGATATCTGTCTGAGCAGTACAGTAGTTATTGTTATATAAGGAGATATCTGTCTGAGCAGTACAGTAGTTATTGTTATATAAGGAGATATCTGTCTGAAGCACCACAGTAGTTATTGTTATAGCAGGAGATATCTGTCTGAAGCAGTACAGTAGTTATTGTTATAGCAGGAGATATTTGTCTGAAGCAGTACAGTAGTTATTGTTATAGCAGGAGATATCTGTCTGAAGCAGTACGTAGCTATTGTTATAGCAGGAGATATCTGTCTGAAGCAGTACAGTAGTTATTGTTATATAAGGAGATATCTGTCTGAGCAGTAGAGTAGTTATTGTTATAGCAGGAGATATCTGTCTGAAGCAGTACAGTAGTTATTGTTATAGCAGGAGATATCTGTCTGAAGCAGTACGTAGCTATTGTTATAGCAGGAGATATCTGTCTGAAACAGTACAGTAGTTATTGTTATAGTAGGAGATATCTGTCTGAAGCAGTACAGTAGTTATTGTTATAGCAGGAGATATCTGTCTGAAGCAGTACAGTAGTTATTGTTATAGCAGGAGATATCTGTCTGAGCAGTACAGTAGTTATAGTTATAGCAGGAGATATCAGTCTGAGCAGTACAGTGAGTTATTGTTATAGCAGGAGATATCTGTCTGAAGCAGTACAGTAGTTATTGTTATAGCAGGAGATATCTGTCTGAAGCAGTGAGTAGTTATTGTTATAACAGAGATATCTGTCTGAAGCAGTACAGTAGTTATTGTTATAGCAGGAGATATCTGTCTGAATCAGTACAGTAGTTATTGTTATAAAGGAGATATCTGTCTGAGCAGTACAGTAGTTATTGTTATAGCAGGAGATATCTGTCTGAAGGCAGTACAGTAGTTATTGTTATATAAGGGAGATATCTGTCTGAGCAGTACAGTAGTTATTGTTATAGCAGGATATATCTGTCTGAAGCAGTACAGTAGTTATTGTTATAGCAGGAGATATCTGTCTGAAGCAGTACAGTAGTTATTGTTATAGCAGAGATATCTGTCTGAAGCAGTACAGTAGTTATTGTTATAGCAGGATATATCTGTCTGAAGCAGTACAGTAGTTATTGTTATAGCAGGAGATATCTGTCTGAAGCAGTACAGTAGTTATTGTTATAGCAGGAGATATCTGTCTGAAGCATTACAAGTAGTTATTGTTATAGAAGGAGATATCTGTCTGAAGCAGTACAGCGGTAGTTATTGTTATAGCAGGAGATATCTGTCTGAAGCAGTACAATAGTTATTGTTATACCAGGAGATATCTGTCTGAAGCAGTACAGTAGTTATTCTTACAGCAGGAGATATCTGTCTGAAGCACCACAGTAGTTATTGTTATAGCAGGAGATATCTGTCTGAAGCAGTACAGTAGTTATTATTATGGTAGGAGATATCTGTCTGAAGCAGTACAGTAGTTATTGTTATAGCAGGAGATATCTGTCTGAAAGAACAGTAGTTATTGTTATAGCAGGAGATATCTGTCTGAAGCAGTACAGTAGTTATTGTTATAGCAGGAGATATCTGTCTGAAGCAGTACATTAGTTATTGTTATAGCAGGAGATATCTGTCTGAAGCAGTACAGTAGTTATTGTTATAGCAGGAGATATCTGTCTGAAGCAGTACAGTAGTTATTGTTATAGCAGGATATATCTGTCTGAAGCAGTACAGTAGTTATTGTTATATAAGGAGATATCTGTCTGAGCAGTACAGTAGTTATTGTTATATAAGGTGATATCTGTCTGAGCAGTACAGTAGTTATTGTTATATAAGGAGATATCTGTCTGAAGCACCACAGTAGTTATTGTTATAGCAGGAGATATCTGTCTGAAGCAGTACAGTAGTTATTGTCTATAGCAGGAGATATTTGTCTGAAGCAGTACAGTAGTTATTGTTATAGCAGGAGATATCTGTCTGAAGCAGTACGTAGCTATTGTTATAGCAGGAGATATCTGTCTGAAGCAGTACAGGGTAGTTATTGTTATATAAGGAGATATCTGTCTGAGCAGTAGAGTGAGTTATTGTTATAGCAGGAGATATCTGTCTGAAGCAGTACAGTAGTTATTGTTATAGCAGGAGATATCTGTCTGAAGCGTACGTAGGCTATTGTTATAGCAGGAGATATCTGTCTGAAACAGTACAGTAGTTCTTGTTATAGTAGGAGATATCTGTCTGAAGCAGTACAGTAGTTATTGTTATAGCAGGAGATATTTGTCTGAAGCAGTACAGTAGTTATTGTTATAGCAGGAGATATCTGTCTGAGCTGTACGTAGCTATTGTTATAGCAGGAGATATCTGTCTGAAGCAGTACAGTAGTTATTGTTATATAAGGGAGATATCTGTCTGAGCAGTAGTTGAGTAGTTATTGTTATATAAGGAGATATCTGTCTGGCAGTACAGTAGTTATTGTTATATAAGGAGATATCTGTCTGAGCAGTACAGTAGTTATTGTTATATAGGAGATATCTGTCTGAAGCACCCACAGTAGTTATTGCTTATAGCAGGAGATATCTGTCTGAAGCAGTACAGTAGTTATTGTTATAGCAGGAGATATTTGTCTGAAGCAGTACAGTAGTTATTGTTATAGCAGGAGATATCTGTCTGAAGCAGTACGTAGCTATTGTTATAGCAGGGAGATATCTGTCTGAAGCAGTACAGTAGTTATTATTATAAAAGAGATATCTGTCTGAGCAGTAGAGTAGTTATTGTTATAGCAGGAGATATCTGTCTGAAGCAGTACAGTAGTTATTGTTATAGCAGGAGATATCTGTCTGAAGCAGTACGTAGCTATTGTTATAGCAGGAGATATCTGTCTGAAACAGTACAGTAGTTATTGTTATAGTAGGAGATATCTGTCTGAAGCAGTACAGTAGTTATTGTTATAGCAGGAGATATCTGTCTGAAGCAGTACAGTAGTTATTGTTATAGCAGGAGATATCTGTCTGAGCAGTACAGTAGTTATAGTTATAGCAGGAGATATCAGTCTGAGCAGTACAGTAGTTATTGTTATATCAGGAGATATCTGTCTGAAGCAGTACAGTAGTTATTGTTATAGCAGGAGATATCTGTCTGAAGCAGTAGAGTAGTTATTGTTATAACAGGAGATATCTGTCTGAAGCAGTACAGTAGTTATTGTTATAGCAGGAGATATCTGTCTGAATCAGTACAGTAGTTATTGTTATATAAGGAGATATCTGTCTGAGCAGTACAGTAGTTATTGTTATAGCAGGAGATATCTGTCTGAAGCAGTACAGTAGTTATTGTTATATAAGGAGATATCTGTCTGAGCAGTACAGTAGTTATTGTTATAGCAGGATATATCTGTCTGAAGCAGTACAGTAGTTATTGTTATAGCAGGGAGATATCTGTCTGAAGCAGTACAGTAGTTGTTGTTATAGCAGGAGATATCTGTCTGAAGCAGTACAGTAGTTATTGTTATAGCAGGATATATCTGTCTGAAGCAGTACAGTAGTTATTGTTATAGCAGGAGATATCTGTCTGAAGCAGTACAGTAGTTATTGTTATAGCAGGAGATATCTGTCTGAAGCAGTACAGTAGTTATTGTTATAGAAGGAGATATCTGTCTGAAGCAGTACAGTAGTTATTGTTATAGTAGGAGATATCTGTCTGAAGCAGTACAGTATTTAATGTTATAGCAGGAGATATCTGTCTGAAGCAGTACAGTAGTTATTGTTATAGCAGGAGATATCTGTCTGAGCAGTACATTAGTTATTGTTATAGCAGGAGATATCTGTCTGAAGCAGTACAGTAGTTATTGTTATAGCAGGAGATATCTGTCTGAAGCAGTACAATAGTTATTGTTATACCAGGAGATATCTGTCTGAGCAGTACAGTAGTTATTCTTACAGCAGGAGATATCTGTCTGAAGCACCACAGTAGTTATTTTATAGCAGGGAGATATCTGTCTGAAGCAGTACAGTAGTTATTATTATAGTAGGAGATATCTGTCTGAAGCAGTACAGTAGTTATTGTTATAGCAGGAGATATCTGTCTGAGCAGAACAGTAGTTATTGTTATAGCAGGAGATATCTGTCTGAAGCAGTACAGTAGTTATTGTTATAGCAGGAGATATCTGTCTGAAGCAGTACATTAGTTATTGTTATAGCAGGAGATATCTGTCTGAAGCAGTACAGTAGTTATTGTTATAGCAGGAGATATCTGTCTGAAGCATTACAGTAGTTAGTTGTTAGTAGCGGGAGATATCTGTCTGAAGCAGTACAGTAGTTATTTGTTATAGCAGGATATATCTGTCTGAAGCAGTACAGTAGTTATTGTTATAGAAGGAGATATCTGTCTGAGCAGTACAGTAGTTATTGTTATATAAGGTGATATCTGTCTGAGCAGTACAGTAGTTATTGTTATATAAGGAGATATCTGTCTGAAGCACCACAGTAGTTATTGTTATAGCAGGAGATATCTGTCTGAAGCAGTACAGTAGTTATTGTTATAGCAGGAGATATTTGTCTGAAGCAGTACAGTAAAGTTATTGTTATAGCAGGAGATATCTGTCTGAAGCGGTACAGTATTATTGTTCGTAGCAGGAGATATCTGTCTGAAGCAGTACAGTAGTTATTGTTATGTAAGGAGATATCTGTCTGAGCAGTAGAGTAGTTATTGTTATAGCAGGAGATATCTGTCTGAAGCAGTACAGTAGTTATTGTTATAGCAGGAGATATCTGTCTGAAGCAGTACGTAGCTATTGTTATAGCAGGAGATATCTGTCTGAAACAGTACAGTAGTTATTGTTATAGTAGGAGATATCTGTCTGAAGCAGTACAGTAGTTATTGTTATAGCAGGAGATATTTGTCTGAAGCAGTACAGTAGTTATTGTTATAGCAGGAGATATCTGTCTGAAGCTAAGTACAGTATTTAATGTTATAGCAGGAGATATCTGTCTGAAGCAGTACAGTAGTTATTGTTATAGTAGGGAGATATCTGTCTGAGCAGTACATTAGTTATTGTTATAGCAGGAGATATCTGTCTGAGCAGTACATTAGTTTTGTTATAGCAGGGAGATATCTGTCTGAAGCAGTACAGTAGTTATTGTTATAGCAGGAGATATCTGTCTGAAGCAGTACATTAGTTATTGTTATAGCAGGAGATATCTGTCTGAAGCAGTACAGTAGTTATTGTTATAGCAGGAGATATCTGTCTGAAGCATTACAGTAGTTATTGTTATAGCAGGAGATATCTGTCTGAAGCAGTACAGTAGTTATTGTTATAGCAGGATATATCTGTCTGAAGCAGTACAGTAGTTATTGTTATATAAGGAGATATCTGTCTGAGCAGTACAGTAGTTATTGTTATAAAGGTGATATCTGTCTGAAGCAGTACAGTAGTTAGTATATAAAGGAGATATCTGTCTGAAGCACCACAGTAGTTATTGTTATAGCAGGAGATATCTGTCTGAAGCAGTACAGTAGTTATTGCTTAGCAGGAGATATTTGTCTGAAGCAGTACATTAGTTATTGTTATAGCAGGAGATATCTGTCTGAAGCAGTACAGTAGCTATTGTTATAGCAGGAGATATCTGTCTGAAGCATTACAGTAGTTATTGTTATAGTAAGGGAGATATCTGTCTGAAGCAGTACAGTAGTTATTGTTAGCAGGAGATATCTGTCTGAAGCAGTACAGTAGTTATTGTTATATAAGGAGATATCTGTCTGAGCAGTACAGTAGCTATTGTCATATAAGGAGATATCTGTCTGAGCAGTGTACAGTAGTTATTGTTATATAAGGAGATATCTGTCTGAAGCAATCACAGTAGTTAGTTATTGTTATAGCAGGGAGATATTTGTCTGAAGCAGTACAGTAGTTATTGTTGTTATAGCAGGAGATATCTATCTGTAAGCAGTACAGTAGCTATTGTTATAGCAGGAGATATCTGTCTGAAGCAGTACAGTAGTTATTGTTATATGGGAGATATCTGTCTGAAGCAGTAGAAGTAGTTATTGTTTTAGCAGGAGATATCTGTCTGAAGCAGTACAGTAGTTATTGTTATAGCAGGAGATATCTGTCTGAAGCAGTACGTATGTGTTATAGCAGGAGATATCTGTCTGAAACAATTACAGTAGTTATTGTTTTAGTAGGAGATATCTGTCTGAAGCAGTACAGTAGTTATTGTTATAGCAGGAAATGTCTGTCTGAAACAGTATAGTAGTTATTATAACGAGGAGATATCTGTCCCCAAGCAGTAGTATTATAGTTATAGCAGGAGATATCAATTTCTGAAGCAGTACAGTAGTTATTGTTATAGCAAGGAGATATCTGTCTGAAGCAGTACAGTAGTTATTGTTATAGCAGGAGATATCTGTCTGAAGCAGTACAGTAGTTGTTATAACAGGAGGTATCTGTCTGAAGCAGTACAGTAGTTATTGTTATAGCAGGAGATATCTGTCTGAAGCAGTACAGTAGTTATTGTTATATAAGGAGATATCTGTCTGAAGCAGTACAGTAGTTATTGTTATAGCAGGAGATATCTGTCTGAAGCAGTACAGTAGTTATTGTTATATAAGGAGATATCTGTCAGAAGCAGTACAGTGGTGTGTTATAGCAGGATATATCTGTCTGAAGCAGTACAGTAGTTATTGTTATAGCAGGGAATATCTGTCTGAAGCAGTACAGTAGTTATTATTATAGCAGGAGATATCTGTCTGAAGCAGTACAGTAGTTATTACTATAGCAGGATATATCTGTCTGAAGCAGTACAGTAGTTATTGTTATAGCAGGAGATATCTGTCTGAAGCAGTACAGTAGTTATTGTTATAGCAGGAGATATCTGTCTGAAGCAATTACAGTAGTTATTGTTATAGAAGGAGATATCTGTCTGAAGCAGTACAGTAGTTATTGTTATAGTAGGAGATATCTGTCTGAAGCAGTACAGTATTTAATGTTATAGCAGGAGATATCTGTCTGAAGCAGTACAGTAGTTATTATTATAGCAGGAGATATCTGTCTGAAGCAGTACATTAGTTATTGTTATAGCAGGGAGATATCTGTCTGAAGCAGTACAGTAGTCCTATTGTTATAGCAGGAAATCTCTGTCTGAAGCAGTACAATAGTTATTGTTATACCAGGAGATATCTGTCTGAAGCAGTACAGTAGTTATTCTTACAGCAGGAGATATCTGTCTGAAGCACCACAGTAGTTATTGTTATAGCAGGAGATATCTGTCTGAAGCAGTACAGTAGTTATTATTATAGTAGGAGATATCTGTCTGAAGCAGTACAGTAGTTATTGTTATAGCAGGAGATATCTGTCTGAGCAGAACAGTAGTTATTGTTATAGCAGGAGATATCTGTCACAAGCAATGCAGTAGTTATTGTTATAGCAAGGAGATATCTGTCTGAAGCAGTACATTAGTTATTGTTATAGCAGGAGATATCTGTCTGAAGCAGTACAGTAGTTATTGTTATAACAGGAGATATCTGTCTGAAGCATTTATTAGTTATTGTTATAGCAGGAGATATCTGTCTGAAGCAATTACAGTAGTTATTGTTATAGCAGAAGGATATATCTGTCTGAAGCAGTACAGTAGTTATTGTTATATAAGGAGATGATATCTGTCTGAGTAATTACAGTAGTTATTGTTATGGAGATATCTGTCTGAAGCAGTACAGTAGTTATTGTTATATAAGAGGGAGATATCTGTCTGAAGCACCACAGTAGTTATTGTTATAGCAGGAGATATCTGTGAAGCAGTACAGTAGTTATTGTTATAGCAGAGGAGATATTTGTCTGAAGCAGTACAGTAGTTATTGTTATAGCAGGAGATATCTGTCTGAAGCAGTGCGTAGCTATTGTTATAGCAGGAGATATCTGTCTGAAGCAGTACAGTAGTTATTGTTATATAAGAGGAGATATCTGTCTGAAGCAGTAGAGTAGTTATTGTTATAGCAGGAGATATCTGTCTGAAGCAGTACAGTAGTTATTGTTATAGCAGGAGATATCTGTCTGAAGCAGTGCAGTAGCTATTGTTATAAGCAGGATATATCTGTCTGAAACAGTACAGTAGTTATTGTTATAGTAGGAGATATCTGTCTGAAGCAGTACAGTAGTTATTGTTATAGCAGGAGATATCTGTCTGAAGCAATACAGTAGTTATTGTTATAGCAGGAGATATCTGTCTGAAGCAGTACAGTAGTTTGTGTTATAGCAGGATATATATCCTGTCTGAAGCAGTAGTAGTTATTATTATATAAGGAGATATCTGTCTGGAGCAGTACAGTAGTTATTTGTTATATAAGAGAGATATCTGTCTGAAGCAGTACAGTAGTTATTGTTATATGAGATATCTGTCTGAAGCACCACAGTAGTTATTGTTATAGCAGGAGATATCTGTCTGAAGCAGTACACGTGAATTGTGTTATAGCAGGAGATATTTGTCTGAAGCAGTACAGTAGTTATTGTTATAGCAGGGATATCCATCTGAAGCGATGCAGTAGCTATTGTTATAGCAGGAGATATCTGTCTGAAGCAGTACAGTAGTTATTGTTATATAAGGAGATATCTGTCTGAAGCAGTAGATTGATTATTGTTATAGCAGGAGATATCTGTCTGAAGCAGTACAGTAGTTATTGTTATAGCAGGAGATATCTGTCTGAAGCGATGCAGTAGCTATTGTTATAGCAGGAGATATCTGTCTGAAACATTACAGTAGTTATTGTTATAGTAGGAGATATCTGTCTGAAGCAGTACAGTAGTTATTGTTATAGCAGGAGATATCTGTCTGAAGCAGTACAGTAGTTATTGTTATAGCAGGAGATATCTGTCTGAAGCAGTACAGTAGTTATAGTTATAGCAGGAGATATCGGTCCCTGAAGCAGTACAGTAGTTATTGTTATAGCAGGAGATATCTGTCTGAAGCAGTACAGTAGTTATTATTATAACTTGGGAGATATCTGTCTGAAGCAGTACAGTAGTTATTGTTATAACAGGAGATATCTGTCTGAAGCAGTACAGTAGTTATTCATATAGCAGGAGATATCTGTCTGAAGCAGTACAGTAGTTATTGTTATATAAGGAGATATCTGTCTGAAGCAATTGCAGTAGTTATTGTTATAGCAGGAGATATCTGTCTGAAGCAGTACAGTGAATTATTGTTATATAAGGAGATATCTGTCTGAGCAGTACAGTAGTTATTGTTATAGCAGGATATATCTGTCTGAAGCAGTACAGTAGTTATTGTTATAGCAGGAGATATCTGTCTGAAGCAGTACAGTAGTTATTGTTATATAAGAGATATCTGTCTGAAGCAGTACAGTAGTTATTGTTATAGAAGGAGATATCTGTCTGAAGCAATTTAGTAGTTATTGTTATAGCAGGAGATATCAGTCTGAAGCAGTACAGTAGTTATTGTTATAGCAGGAGATATCTGTCTGAAGCAGTACAGTAGTTATTGTTATAGCAGGAGATATCAGTCTGAAGCAGTACAGTAGTTATTGTTATTGTAGGAGATATCTGTCTGAAGCAGTACAGTAGTTATTGTTATAGCAGGAGATATCAGTCTGAATCAGTACAGTAGTTATTGACATAGCAGGAGATATCAGTCTGAAGCAGTACAGTAGTTATTGTTATAGCAGGAGATATCTGTCTGAAGCAGTACAGTAGTTATTATTATATAAGGAGATATCTGTCTGAAGCAGTACAGTAGTTATTGTTATTGCAGGAGATATCATCTGAAACAGTACAGTAGTTATTGTTATAGCAGGAGATATCTGTTTGAAGCAGTCCAGTAGTTATTGTTATAGCAGGAGATATCAGTCTGAAGCAGTACAGTAGTTATTGTTATAGCAGGAGATATCTGTCTGAAGCAGTACATTAGTTATTGTTATAGCAGAGATATCTGTCTGAAGCAGTACAGTAGTTATTGTTATAGCAGGAGATATCTGTCTGAAGCATTCCAGTAGTTATTGTTATAGCAGGAGATATCTGTCTGAAGCTTTCCCCAGTAGTTATTGTTATAGCAGAGATATCTGTCTGAAACAGTGCAGTAGTTATTGTTATAGCAGGAGATATCTGTCTGAAGCAGTACGTAGCTATTTATTATATAAGGAGATATCTGTCTGAAGCAGTACAGTAGTTATTGTTATATAAGGAGATATCTGTCTGAAGCACCACAGTAGTTATTGTTATAGCAGGAGATATCTGTCTGAAGCAGTACAGTAGTTATTGATATAGCAAGGAGATATCTGTCTGAAGCAGTACAGTAGTTATTGTTATAGCAGGAGATATCTGTCTATGAAGCAGTACACGTAGCTATTGTTATAGCAGGAGATATCTGTCTGAAACAGTACAGTAGTTATTGTTATAGTAGGAAATGTCTGTCTGAAGCAGTACAGTAGTTATTGTTATAGCAGGAGATATCTGTCTGAAGCAGTACAGTAGTTATTGTTATAGCAGGAGATATCTGTCTGAAGCAGTACAGTAGTTATTGTTATAACAGGAGATATCAGTCTGAAGCAGTACAGTAGTTATTGTTATAGCAGGAGATATCTGTCTGAAGCAATTACAGTAGTTATTGTTATAGCAGAGATGATATCTGTCTGAAGCAGTACAGTAGTTATTGTTATAGAAGAGGAGATATCTGTCTGAAGCAGTACAGTAGTTATTGTTATAGTAGGAGATATCTGTCTGAAGCAGTACAGTATTTAATGTTATAGCAGGAGATATCTGTCTGAAGCAGTACAGTAGTTATTGTTATAGCAGGAGATATCTGTCTGAGCAGTACATTGGTATTGTTATAGCAGGAGATATCTGTCTGAAGTAGTACAGTAGTTATTGTTATAGCAGGAGATATCTGTCTGAAGCAATTACAGTAGTTATTGTTATATAAGGAGATATCTGTCTGAAGCAGTACAGTAGTTATTGTTATATAAGGAGATATCTGTCTGAAGCAGTACAGTAGTTATTGTTATATAAGGAGATATCTGTCTGAAGCACCACAGTAGTTATTGTTATAGCAGGAGATATCTGTCACAGGCAATTACAGTAGTTATTGTTATAGCAGGAGATATCTGTCTGAAGCAGTACAGTAGTTATTGTTATAGCAAGGAGATGCTTCTGTCTGAAGCAGTACATTAGTTATTGTTATAGCAGGGAGATATCTGTCTGAAGCAGTACAGTAGTTATTGTTATAGCAGGAGATATCTGTCTGAAGCATTACAGTAGTTATTGTTACTAGCAGGAGATATCTGTCTGAAGCAGTACATTAGTTATTGTTATAGCAGGAGATATCTGTCTGAAGCAGTACGGTAGTTATTGTTATAGCAGGAGATATCTGTCTGAAGCATTACAGTAGTTATTGTGTATAGAAGAGGAGATATCTATCTGAAGCAGTACAGTAGTTATTGTTATAGCAGGAGATATCTGTCTGAAGCAGTACAGTAGTTATTGTTATAGAAGGGAGATATCTGTCACAAGCAGTACAGTAGTTATTGTTATAGCAGGAGAAATCTGTCTGAAGCAGTACAGTAGTTATTGTTATAGCAGGAGATATCTGTCTGAAGCAGTACAGTATTTATTATTATATCAGGAGATATCTGTACAAACAGTACAGTAGTTATTGTTATAGCAGAAATATCTGTCTGAAGCAGTACAGTAGTTATTGTTATAGTAGGAGATATCTGTCTGAAGCAGTACAGTAGTTATTGTTATAGCAGGAGATATCTGTCTAAAGCAGTACAGTAGTTATTGTTATAGTAGGAGATATCAGTCTGAAGCAGTACAGTAGTTATTGTTATAGCAGGAGATATCTGTCTGAAGCAGAACAGTAGTTATTGTTATAGTAGGAAATGTCAGTCTGAAGCAGTACAGTAGTTATTGTTATAGCAGGAGATATCTGTCTTAAACAGTACAGTAGTTATTGTTATATAAGGAGATATCTGTCTGAGCATTACAATGTGGTGTGTTATAGCAGGAGATATCTGTCTTAGGCAGTACATTGGTTATTGTTATAGCAGGAGATATCTGTCTGAAGCAGTACAGTAGTTATTGTTTTAGCAGGAGATATCTGTCTGAAGCAGTACAGTAGTTATTATTATAGTAGGAGATATCTGTCTGAAACAGTACAGTAGTTATTGTTATAGCAGGAGATATCTGTCTGAAGCAGAACAGTAGTTATTATTTATAGCAGGAGATATCTGTCTGAAGCAATTACAGTAGTTATTGTTATAGCAGGAGATATCTGTCTGAAGCAGAACAGTAGTTATTGTTATAGCAGGAGATATCTGTCTGAAGCAGTACAGTAGTTATTGTTATAGCAGGAGATATCTGTCTGAAGCAGTACATTAGTTATTGTTATAGCAGGAGATATCTGTCACAAACAGTGATGGTGTGTTATAGCAGGAGATATCTGTCTGAAGCATTACAGTAGTTATTATTATAGCAGAGATATCTGTCTGAAGCAGTACACAGTAGTTATTGTTATAGCAGGATATATCTGTCTGAAGCAGTACAGTAGTTATTGTTATAGCAGGAGATATCTCTCTGAAGCAGTACAGTAGTTATTGTTATAGCAGGAGATACCTGTCTGAAGCAATTTACAGTAGTTATTATTTATAGAAGGAGATATCTGTCTGAAACAGTACAGTAGTTATTGTTATAGTAGGAGATATCTGTCTGAAGCAGTACAGTATTTAATGTTATAGCAGGAGATATCTGTCTGAAGCAGTACAGTAGTTATTATTATAGCAGGAGATATCTGTCTGAAGCAATTACAGTAGTTATTGTTACTGCTTGGGAGATATATGTCAAAGAAGCAGTACATTGGTGTGTTATAGCAAGGAGACATCTGTCTGAAGCAGTACAGTAGTTATTGTTATAGCAGAGATATCTGTCTGAAGCACCACAGTAGTTATTGTTATATCCCAGGGAATATCTGTCTGAAGCAGTACAGTAGTTATTGTTATAGCAGAGATATCTATCTGAAACAGTACAATGGTGTGTTATAGTAGGAGATATCCAGTCTGAAGCAATACAGTAGTTATTGTTATAGAAAGAATATCTGTCTGAAGCAATACAAAGTAGTTATTGTTATAGAAGGAGAGATATCTGTGTCTGAAGCAGTACAGTAGTTATTGTTATAGCAGGAGATATCTGTCTGAAACAGTACAGTAGTTATTGTGCATAGTAGGAAATATCAGTCTGAAGCAGTACAGTAGTTATTGTTATAGCAGGAGATATCTGTCTGAAGCAGTACAGTAGTTATTGTTATAGCAGAAGGATATCTATGATTTAATTATTCTAGTGGTTATTTGTAAAGGAGGAGATATCTGTCTGAAGCAGTACAGTAGTTTGTGTTATATAAGGAGATATCTGTCTGAAGCAGTACAGTAGTTATTGTTATAAGGAGATATCTGTCTGAAGCACCACAGTAGTTATTGTTATAGCAGGAGATATCTGTCACAAACAGTACAGTAGTTATTGTTATAGCAGGAGATATTTGTCTGAAGCAGTACAGTAGTTATTGTTATAGCAGGAGATATCTGTCTGAAGCAGTACGTAGCTATTGTTATAGCAGGAGATATCTGTCTGAAGCAGTACAGTAGTTATTGTTATATAAGGAGATATCTGTCTGAGCAGTAGAGTAGTTATTGTTATAGCAGGAGATATCTGTCTGAAGCAGTACAGTAGTTATTGTTATAGCAGGAGATATATGTCTGAAGCAGTACGTAGCTATTGTTATAGCAGGAGATATCTGTCTGAAACAGTACAGTAGTTATTGTTATAGTAGGAGATATCTGTCTGAAGCAGTACAGTAGTTATTGTTATAGCAGGGAATGTCTGTCTGAAGCAGTACAGTAGTTATTGTTATAGCAGAGGAGATATCTGTCTGAGCAGTACAGTAGTTATAGTTGGGGGGAGATATCAGTCTGAAGCAGTACAGTAGTTATTGTTATAGCAGGAGATATCTGTCTGAAGCAGTACAGTAGTTATTATAGCAGGAGATATATGTCTGAAGCAGTACAGTAGTTATTGTTATAACTGGGAAATATCTGTCTGAAGCAGTACAGTAGTTATTGTTATAGCAGGAGATATCTGTCTGAAGCAGTACAGTAGTTATTTTTGTAACAGGAGATATCTGTCTGGTAATTACAGTAGTTATTGTTATAGCAGGAGATATCTGTCTTTGAAGCAATTGCAGTAGTTATTGTTATATAAGGAGATATCTGTCTGAAGCAGTACAGTAGTTATTGTTATAGCAGGGAGATATCTGTCTAAGGCAATTACAGTAGTTATTGTTATATAGAGAGATATCTGTCTGAAGCAGTACAGTAGTTATTGTTATAGCAGGATATGTCTGTCTGAAGAGCAGTACAGTAGTTATTGTTATAGCAGGAGATATCTGTCTGAAACAGTACAGTAGTTATTGTTATATTAGGAGATATCTGTCTGAGCAGTACAGTAGTTATTGTTATAGAAGGGAGATATCTGTCTGAAGCAGTACAGTAGTTATTGTTATAGCAGGAGATATCAGTCTGAAGCAGTACAGTAGTTATTGTTATAGCAGGAGATATCTGTCTGAAGCAGTACAGTAGTTATTGTTATATGGAGATATCAGTCTGAAGCAGTACAGTAGTTATTGTTATAGCAGGAGATATCTGTCTGAAGCAGTACAGTAGTTATTGTTATAGCAGAGATATCAGTCTGAATCAGTACAGTAGTTATTGTTATAGCAAGGAGATATCAGTCTGGCTTAGTACAGTAGTTATTGTTATAGCAGGAGATATCTGTCTGAAGCAGTACAGTAGTTATTGTTATATAAAGGAGGAGATATCTGTCTGAAGCAGTACAGTAGTTATTGTTATTGCAGAGATATCTGTCTGAAACAGTACAGTAGTTAATTGTTATAGCAGGAGATATCTGTTTGAAGCAGGAGTCAGTAGTTATTTGTTATAGCAGGAGATATCGGTCTGAAACAGTATTACAGTAGTTATTGTTATAGCAGAGATATCTGTCTGAAGCAGTACATTAGATTATTGTTATAGCAGCAGGGAGATATCTGTCTGAAGCAGTACAGTAGTTATTGTTATAGCAGGAGATGTCTGTCTGAAGCATTCCAGTAGTTATTGTTATAGCAGGAGATATCTGTCTGAAGCACCACAGTAGTTATTGTTATAGCAGAGATATCTGTCTGAAGCAATTACAATGATTATTGTTATAGCAGAGATATCTGTCTGAAGCAGTGCAGTAGTTATTGTTATAGCAGGATATCTGTCTGAAGCAGTACGTATGTTGTTATAGGAGGAGATATCTGTCTGAAGCAGTACAGTAGTTATTGTTATATTAGGAGATATCTGTCTGAGCAGTACAGTAGTTATTGTTATATAAGGAGATATCTGTCTGAAGCACCACAGTAGTTATTGTTATAGCAGGAGATATCTGTCTGAAGCAGTACAGTAGTTATTGTTATAGCAGGAGATATCTGTCTCAAGCAGTACAGTAGTTATTGTTATAGCAGGAGATATCTGTCTGAAGCAGTACGTAGCTATTGTTATAGCAGGAGATATCTGTCTGAAAACAGTACAGTAGTTATTGTTATAGTAGGAGATATCTGTCTGAAGCAGTACAGTAGTTATTGTTATAGCAGAGGAGATATCTGTCTGAAGCAGTACAGTAGTTATTGTTATAGCAGGAGATATCTGTCTAGACAGTACAGGTAGTTATTGTTATAGCAGGAGATATCAGTCTGAAGCAGTACAGTAGTTATTGTTATAGCAGGAGATATCTGTCTGAAGCAGTACAGTAGTTATTGATATAGCAGGAGATATCTGTCTGAAGCAGTACAGTAGTTATTGTTATAGCAGGAGACATCTGTCTGAAGCAGTACAGTAGTTATTGTTATAGCAGGAGATATCTGTCTGAAGCACCACAGTAGTTATTGTTATATCAAGAAATATCTGTCTGAAGCAATTACAGTAGTTATTGTTATAGCAGGAGATATCTGTCTGAAGCAGTACAGTAGTTATTGTTATAGTAGGAGACCTCAGTCTGAAGCAATACAGTAGTTATTGTTATAGAAGGAGATATCTGTCTGAAGCAATTACAGTAGTTATTGTTATAGGAGGAGATGTCTGTCTGAAGCAGTACAGTAGTTATTGTTATAGCAGGAGATATCTGTCTGAAACAGTACAGTAGTTATTGTTATAGTAGGAAATATCAGTCTGAAGCAGTACAGTAGTTATTGTTATAGCAGGAGATATCTGTCTGAAGCAGTACAGTAGTTATTGTTATAGCAGGAGATATCTGTCTGAAACAGTACAGTAGTTATTGTTATATAAGAGAGATATCTGTCTGAAGCAGAACAGTAGTTATTGTTATATAAGGAGATATCTGTCTGAAGCAGTACAGTAGTTATTGTTATATTAGGAGATATCTGTCTGGCTTTACCACAGTTATTGTTATAGCAGGAGATATCTGTCTGAAACATTTAGTAGTTATTGTTATAGCAGGGGGTATTTGTCTGAAGCAGTACAGTAGTTATTATTTATAGCAGGAGATATCTGTCTGAAGCAGTACGTAGCTATTATTATAGCAGGGAGATATCTATCTGAAGCAGTACAGTAGTTATTGTTATATTAGAGAGATATCTGTCACAAAAACGTGATAGTTATTGTTATAGGAGGAGATATCTGTCTGAAGCAGTACAGTAGTTATTGTTATAGCAGGAGATATCTGTCTGAAGCGAGTACGTAGCTATTATTTATAGCAGGAGATATCTGAAAATGAAACAGTACAGTAGTTATTGTTATAGTAGGAGATATCTGTCTGAAGCAGTACAGTAGTTATTGTTATAGCAGGAGATATCTGTCTGAAGCAGTACATTAGTTATTGTTATAGCAGGAGATATCTGTCTGAAGCAGTACAGTAGTTATAGTTATGGCAGGAGATATCAGTCTGAGCAGTACAGTAGTTATTGTTATAGCAGGAGATATCTGTCTGAAACAGTACAGTAGTTATTGTTATAGCAGGAGATATATGTCTGAAGCAGTACAGTAGTTATTGTTATAGCAGGGAGATATCTGTCTGAAGCAGTACAGTAGTTATTGTTATAGCAGGAGATATCTGTCTGAAGCAGGTACAGTAGTTATTGTTGTAACAGGAGATATCTGTCTGAAGCAGTACAGTAGTTATTGTTATAGCAGGAGATATCTGTCTGAAGCAGTACGAGTAGTTATTGTTATATAAGGAGGAGATATCTGGGTGAAGCAGTACAGTAGTTATTGTTATAGCAGGAGATATCTGTCTGAAACAGTACAGTAGTTATTGTTATATAAGGAGATATCTGTCTGAAGCAATTACAGTAGTTATTATTATAGCAGGATATATCTGTCTGAAGCAGTACAGTAGTTATTGTTATAGCAGGAGATATCTGTCTGAAGCAGTACAGTAGTTATTGTTATATAAGGAGATATCTGTCTGAAGCAGTACAGTAGTTATTGTTATAGAAGGAGATATCTGTCTGAAGCAGTACAGTAGTTATTGTTATAGCGGGGAGTATCAGTCTGAAGCAGTTCCGTGGCTATTTGTTATAGGAGGAGATATCTGTACGAAGCAGTACAGTAGTTATTGTTATATAAGGAGATATCTGTCTGAAGCAGTACAGTAGTTATTGTTATATAAGGAGATATCTGTCTGAAGCACCACAGTAGTTATTGTTATAGCGGAGATATCTGTCTGAAGCAGTACAGTAGTTATTGTTATAGCAGGAGATGTCTGGTAGGTAGTAGTTATTGTTATAGCAGGAAATTATCTGTCTGAAGCAGTACGTAGCTATTTTTATTGCAGCAGGAGATATCTGTCTGAAACAGTACAGTAGTTATTGTTATAGTAGAGGAAATGTCTGTCTGAAGCAGTACAGTAGTTATTGTTATAGCAGGAGATATCTGTCTGAAGCAGTACAGTAGTTATTGTTATAGCAGGAATATTTGTCTGAAGCAGTACAGTAGTTATTGTTATAGCAGGAGATATCAGTCTGAAGCAGTACAGTAGTTATTGTTATATGAGGAGATATCTATGCAAACAGTACAGTAGTTATTGTTATAGCAGAATCTGTCTGAAGCAGTACAGTAGTTATTGTTATAGCAGGAGATATCTGTCTGAAGCAGTACAGTAGTTATTGTTATAGCAGGAGATATCTGTCTGAAGCAGTACAGTAGTTATTGTTATAACAGGAGATATCTGTCCTGAAGCAGTACAGTAGTTATTGTTATAGCAGGAGATATCTGTCTGAAGCAGTACAGTAGTTATTATATATAAGGAAGTATCTGTCTGAAGCAGTACAGTAGTTATTGTTATATAGAGATATCTGTCACAGAAGCAGTACAGTAGTTATTGTTATATAAAGAGGAGATATCTGTCTGAAGCAGTACAGTAGTTATTGTTATAGCAGGAGATATCTATGCAAGCAGTACAGTAGTTATTGTTATAGCAGGAGATATCTGTCTGAAGCAGTACAGTAGTTATTGTTATATGGAGATATCTGTCTGAAGCAGTACAGTGATTATTATTATAGGAAGAGATATCTGTCTGAAGCAGTACAGTAGTTATTGTTACCTTGGGGAGATATCAGTCTGAAGCAGTACAGTAGTTATTGCTATAGCAGAGTCATCTGTCTGAAGCAGTACAGTAGTTATTGTTTATAGCAGGAAATATCAGTCTGAAGCAGTACAGTAGTTATTATTATAGCAGGAGATATCTGTCTGAAGCAGTACAATAGTTACCATGTTATAGAATATGCAATCTGAAGCAGTACAGTAGTTATTCTTACAGCAGGAAATATCTGTCTGAAGCACCACAGTAGTTATTGTTATAGCAGGAGATATTTGTCTGAAGCAGTAAAGTAGATTATTATTATAGTAGAAGTATCTGTCTGAAGCAGTACATTAGTTATTGTTATAGCAAGAAATATCTGTCACAGAGCATTACAGTAGTTATTGTTATAGCAGGAGATATCTGTCTGAAGCAGTACAGTAGTTATTATAGCAGGATATATCTGTCTGAAGCAGTACAGTAGTTATTGTTATAGCAGGAGATATCAGTCTAGAAGCAGTACAGTAGTTATTGTTATAACAGGAGATATCTGTACAGAAGCAGTACATTAGTTATTGTTATAACAGGAGATATCTGTCTGAAGCAGTACAGTAGTTATTGTTATAGCAGGAGATATCTGTCTGAAGCATTCCAGTAGTTATTGTTATAGCAGGAGATATCTGTCTGAAGCACCACAGTAGTTATTGATACATAGCAGGAGATATCTGTCTGAAGCAGTACAGTAGTTATTGTTATAGCAGGAGATATCTGTCTGAAGCAGTGCAATGATTATTGTTATAGCAGGAGATATCTGTCTGAAGCAGTACGTAGCTATTGTTGGGGAGGGAATATCTGTCTGAAGCAGTACAGTAATTATTGTTATAAAGGAGATATCTGTCTGAAGCAGTACAGTAGTTATTGTTATATAAGGAATGTCTGTCTGAAGCACCACAGTAGTTATTGTTATAGCAGGAGATATCTGTCTGAAGCAGTACAGTAGTTATTGTTATAGCAGGAGATATCTGTCTGAAGCAGTACAGTAGTTATTGTTATAGCAGAGATATCTGTCTCAAACAGTCACGTAGCTATTGTTATGGCAGGAGATATCCATTAAACAGTATAGTAGTTATTGTTATAGTAGGAGATATCTGTCTGAAGCAGTACAGTATTTATTGTTATAGCAGGAGATATCTGTCTGAAGCAGTACAGTAGTTATTGTTATAGCAAGGAGATATCTGTCTGAAGCAGTACAGTAGTTATTGTTATAGCAGGAGATATCAGTCTGAAGCAGTACAGTAGTTATTGTTATAGCAGGAGATATCTGTCTGAAGCATACAGTAGTTATTATTTATAGCAGGAGATATCACAATAACGAAGCAGTACAGTAGTTATTGTTATAGCAGGAGATATCTGTCTGAAGCAGTACAGTAGTTATTGTTATAGCAGGAGATATCAGTCTGAAGCAGTACCCAGTAGTTATTGTTATAGCAGGAGATATCTGTCTGAAGCAGTACAGTAGTTATTGTTATAGCAGGAGATATCTGTCTGAAGCATTCTAGTAGTTATTGTTATAGCAGGAGATATCTGTCTGAAGCAGTACAGTAGTTATTGTTATAGCAGGAGATATCTGTCTGAAGCAGTACAGTGATTATTGTTATAACAAGAAATATCTGTCTGAAGCAGTACAGTAGTTATTATTATAGCAGGAAATATCTGTCTGAAGCAGTACAGTAGTTATTGTTATATTAAGAGATATCTGTCTGAAGCAGTACAGTAGTTATTATATAAAGGAGATATCTGTCTGAAGCAGTACAGTAGTTATTGTTATAGCAGGAGATATCTGTCTGAAGCAGTACAGTAGTTATTTTTATAGCAGAGGAGATATCTGTCTGAAGCAGTTGTTTAGTGATTCTTAGTATATAGAGAATCTGTCTGAAGCAGTACAGTAGTTATTGTTATAGAAGGAGATATCTATCTGAAGCAGTACAGTAGTTATTGTTATAGCAGGAGATATCAGTCTGAAGCAGTACAGTAGTTATTGCTATAGCAGGAGATATCTGTCTGAAGCAGTACAGTAGTTATTGTTATAGCAGGAGATATCAGTCTGAAGCAATTTAGTAGTTATTGTTATGGCAGAGATATCATTAGGCTTAATTACAATAGTTATTGTTATACCAGGAGATATCTGTCTGAAGCAGTACAGTGATTATTCTTACAGCAGAGAAATATCTGTCTGAAGCACCACAGTAGTTAATTGTTATAGCAGAGATATCTGTCTGGAAGCAGTAAAGTAGTTATTATTATAGTATGAGGAGATATCTGTCTTAAGCAGTACAGTAGTTATTGTTATAGCAGGAGATATCTGTCTGAAGCATTACAGTTATTGTTATGGCAGGAGATATCTGTCTGAAGCAGTACAGTAGTTATTGTTATAGCAGGATATATCTGTCTGAAGCAGTACAGTAGTTATTGTTATAGCAGGAGATATCTGTCTGAAGCATTTCAGTAGTTATTGTTATAGCAGGAGATATCTGTCTGAAGCAATTACCAGTAGTTGTAGGTATAGAAGGAGATATCTGTCTGAAGCAGTACAGTAGTTATTGTTATAGCTAGGAGATATCTGTCACAAGCAGTACAGTAGTTATTGTTATATAAGGAGATATCTGTCTGGCTTAATTTTTAGTAGTTATTGTTATATGAGAGATATCTGTCTGAAGCAGTACAGTAGTTATTGTTATAGCAGGAGATATCTGTCTGACAGTACAGTAGTTATTGTTATAGCAGGAGATATCTGTCTGAAGCAGTACAGTAGTTATTGTTATATAAGGAGATATCTGTCCGACATTTACATTAGTTATTGTTATAAAAGAAGAAGTATCTGTCTGAAGCAATTACAGTATTAGTTATTGTTATAGCAGGAATATCAGTCTGAAGCAGTACAGTAGTTATTACTATATGGGAGATATCTGTCTGAAGCAGTACAGTAGTTATTGTTATAGCAGGAGATATCAGTCTGAAGCAGTACAGTAGTTATTGTGTTATAGCAGGAGATATCTGTCTGAAGCAGTACAATAGTTATTGTTATACCAGGAGATATCTGTCTGAAGCAGTACGAGTAGTTATTCTTACAGCAGGAGATATACCCAGTCTGAAGCACCACAGTAGTTATTGTTATAGCAGGAGATATCTGTCACAGGCAGTAAAGTAGTTATTATTATAGTAGGAGATATCTGTCTGAAGCAGTACAGTAGTTATTGTTATAGCAGGAGATATCTGTCTGAAGCATTACAGTAGTTATTATTTATAGCAGGAGATATCTGTCTGAAGCAGTACAGTAGTTATTGTTATAGCAGGATATATCTGTCTGAAGCAGGTAGTAGTTATTGTTATAGCAGGAGATATCTGTCTGAAAACGGTACAAGTAGTTATTGTTATAGCAGGAGATATCTGTCTGAAGCAGTACAGTAGTTATTATTATAGAAGGAGATATCTGTCTGAAGCAATTACAGTAGTTATTGTTATAGTAGGAGATATCTGTCTGAAACAGTACAGTATTTAATGTTATAGCAAGAAATATCTGTCTGAAGCAGTACAGTAGTTATTGTTATAGCAGGAGATATCTGTCTGAAGCAGTACATTAGTTATTGTTATAGCAGAGGAGATATCTGTCTGAAGCAGTACAGTAGTTATTGTTATAGCAGGAGATATCTGTCTGAAGCAGTACAATAGTTATTGTTATACCCAGAGGAGATATCTGTCTGAAGCAGTACAGTAGTTATTCTTACAGCAGAATATCATGCCGAAACACCACAGTAGTTATTGTTATAGCAGGAGATATCTGTCTGAAGCATTTACAGTAGTTATTATTATAGTAGGAGATATCTGTCTGAAGCAGTACAGTAGTTATTGTTATGGCAGGAGATATCTGTCTTAGGCAGAACAGTAGTTATTGTTATAGCAGGAGATATCTGTCTGAAGCAGTACAGTAGTTATTGTTATAGCAGAGATATCTGTCTGAAGCAGTACATTAGTTATTGTTATAGCAGGAGATATATAACAGAAGCAATTACAGTAGTTATTGTTATAGCAGGAGATATCTGTCTGAAGCATTACAGTAGTTATTGTTATAGCAGGAGATATCTGTCTGAAACAGTACAGTAGTTATTGTTATAGCAGGATATATCTGTCTGAAGCAGTACAGTAGTTATTGTTATAGCAGAAGATATCTGTCTGAAGCAGTACAGTAGTTATTGTTATAACCCAGGAGATATCTGTCTGAAGCAATTACAGTAGTTATTGTTTATAGTAGAGATATCTGTCTGAAGCAGTACAGTATTTAATGTTATAGCAGGAGATATCTGTCTGAAGCAGTACAGTAGTTATTGTTATAGCAGGGAGATATCTGTCTGAAGCAGTACAGTAGTTATTTATAGCAGGAGATATATGTCTGAAGCAGTACATTTAGTTATTGTTATAGCAGAGACATCTGTCTGAAGCAATTACAGTAGTTATTGTTATAACTTGAGAGATATCTGTCAAAAGCACCACAGTAGTTATTGTTATATCAAGAAATATCTGTCTCGACAATACAGTAGTTATTGTTATAGAAGGAGATATCTGTCTGAAGCAATGCAGTAATTATTGTTATAGAAGGAGATATCTGTCTGAAGCAGTACAGTAGATTATTATTATAGCAGGAGATATCTGTCTGAAACCTAGAACAGTAGTTATTGTTATAGTAGGAGATATCAGTCTGAAGCAATACAGTAGTTATTGTTATAGAAGGAGATATCTGTCTGAAGCAGTACAGTAGTTGTTATTGTTATAGAAGAGGAGATATCTGTCTGAAGCAGTACAGTAGTTATTGTTATAGCAGAGTATCTGTCTGAAACAGTACAGTAGTTATTGTTATAGTAGGAAATATCAGTCTGAAGCAGTACAGTAGTTATTGTTATAGCAGGAGATATCTGTCTGAAGCAGTACAGTAGTTTGTTATAGCAGGAAATATCTGTCTGAAACAGTACAGTAGTTATTGTTTATATGAGAGATATCTGTCACAGGCAGTACAGTAGTTATTGTTATATAAAGGAGATATCCTGTCTGAAGCAGTACAGTAGTTATTGTTATATAAGGAGATATCTGTCAAGCTTTAGTAGTTATTGTTATAGCAGGAGATATCTGTCTGAAGCAGTACAGTAGTTATTGTTATAGCAGGAAATATTTGTCTGAAGCTTAAGTACAGTAGTTATTGTTATAGCAGGAGATATCTGTCTGAAGCAGTACGTAGCTATTGTTATAGCAGGAGATATCTGTCTGAAGCAGTACAGTAGTTATTGTTATATAAGGAGATATCTGTCTGAAGCAGTAGAGTAGTTATTGTTATAGCAGGATATATCTGTCTGAAGCAGTACAGTAGTTATTGTTATAGCAGGAGATATCTGTCTGAAGCAGTACGTAGCTATTGTTATAGCATGAAATATCTGTCTGAAACAGTACAGTAGTTATTGTTATAGTAGGAGATATCTGTCTGAAGCAGTACAGTAGTTATTGTTATAGCAGGAGATATCTGTCTGAAGCAGTACAGTAGTTATTGTTATAGCAGGAGATATCTGTCTGAAGCAGTACAGTAGTTATAGTTATAGCAGGAGATATCAGTCTGAAGCAGTACAGTAGTTATTGTTTATAGCAGGAGATATCTGTCTGAAGCAGTACAGTAGTTATTGTTATAGCAGGAGATATCTGTCTGAAGCAGTAGAGTAGTTATTGTTATAGCAGAGATATCTGTCTGAAGCAGTACAGTAGTTATTGTTATAGCAGGAGATATCTGTCTGAATCAGTACAGTAGTTTGTGTTATATAAGGAGATATCTGTCTGAAGCAGTACAGTAGTTATTGTTATAGCAGGAGATATCTGTCTGAAGCAGTACCAGTAGTTATTGTTATATAAGGAGATATCTGTCTGAAGCAGTACGAGCGTTATTGTTATAGCAGGATATATCTGTCTGAAGCAGTACAGTAGTTATTGTTATAGCAGGGAGGATATCTGTCTGAAGCAGTACAGTAGTTATTGTTATAGCAGGGAGATATCTGTCTGAAGCAGTACAGTAGTTATTGTTATAGCAGGATATATCTGTCTGAAGCAGTACAGTAGTTATTGTTATAGCAGGAGATATCTGTCTGAAGCAGTACAGTAGTTATTGTTATAGCAGGAGATATCTGTCTGAAGCAGTACAGTAGTTATTATATAGAAGGAGATATCTGTCTGAAGCAGTACAGTAGTTATTGTTATAGCAGGAGATATCTGTCTGAAGCAGTACAATAGTTATTGTTATACCGGAGATATCTGTCTGAAGCAGTACAGTAGTTATTCTTACATAGAGGAGATATCTGTCTGAAGCACCACAGTAGTTATTGTTATAGCAGAGATATCTGTCTGAAGCAGTACAGTAGTTATTATTATAGTAGGAGATATCTGTCTGAAGCAGTACAGTAGTTATTGTTATAGCAGGAGATATCTGTCTGAAGCAGAACAGTAGTTATTGTTATAGCAGGAGATATCTGTCTGAAGCAGTACAGTAGTTATTGTTATAGCAGGAGATATCTGTCTGAAGCAGTACATTAGTTATTGTTATAGCAGAGATATCTGTCTGAAGCAGTACAGTAGTTATTGTTATAGCAGGAGATATCTGTCTGAAGCAATTACAGTAGTTATTGTTGCATAGCAGGATATATCTCTGAAGCAGTACAGTAGTTATTGTTATATAGGAGATATCTGTCTGAAGCAGTACAGTAGTTATTGTTATATAAGGTGATATCTGTCTGAAGCAGTACAGTAGTTATTGTTATATAAGAGATATCTGTCTGAAGCACCACAGTAGTTATTGTTATAGCAGGAGATATCTGTCTGAAGCAATACAGTAGTTATTGTTATAGCAGGAGATATTTGTCTGAAGCAGTACAGTAGTTATTGTTATAGCAGAGGAGATATCTGTCTGAAGCAGTACGTAGCTATTGTTACTTAGCAGGAGATATCTGTCTGAAGCAGTACAGTAGTTATTGTTATATAAGGAGATATCTGTCTGAAGCAGTAGAGTAGTTATTGTTATAGCAAGGAGATATCTATCACAAGCAGTACAGTAGTTATTGTTATAGCAGGAGATATCTGTCTGAAGCAGTACGTAGCTATTGTTATAGCAGGAGATATCTGTCTAAGTAGTACAGTAGTTATTGTTATAGTAGGAGATATCTGTCTGAAGCAGTACAGTAGTTATTGTTATAGCAGGAGATATTTGTCTGAAGCAGTACAGTAGTTATTGTTATAGCAGAGATATCTGTCTGAAGCAGTACGTAGCTATTGTTATAGCAGGAGATATCTGTCTGAAGCAGTACAGTAGTTATTGTTATATAAGGAGATATCTGTCTGAAGCAGTAGAGTAGTTATTGTATATAAGAGGAGATATCTGTCTGAAGCAGTACAGTAGTTATTGATATATAAGGAGATATCTGTCTGAAGCAGTACAGTAGTTATTGTTATATAAGGAGATATCTGTCTGAAGCACCACAGTAGTTATTGTTATAGCAGGAGATATCTGTCTGAAGCAGTACAGTAGTTATTGTTGCAGCAGGAGATATTTGTCTGAAGCAGTACAGTAGTTATTGTTATAGCAGGAGATATCTGTCTGAAACTGATGCGTAGCTATTGTTATAGCAGGAGATATTTGTCTGAAGCAGTACAGTAGTTATTGTTATATAAGGAAATATCTGTCTGAAGCAGTAGAGTAGTTATTGTTATAGCAGGAGATATCTGTCTGAAGCAGTACAGTAGTTATTGTTATAGCAGAGGAGATATCTGTCTGAAGCAGTACGTAGCTATTGTTATAGCAGAGATATCTGTCTGAAACAGTACAGTAGTTATTGTTATAGTAGGAGATATCTGTCTGAAGCAGTACAGTAGTTATTGTTACTAACTTAGGAGATATCTGTCTGAAGCAGTACAGTAGTTATTGTAGCAGGAGATATCTGTCTGAAGCAATTACAGTAGTTATAGTTATAGCAGGAGATATCAGTCTTAGGCAGTACAGTAGTTATTGTTATATCCAGGAGATATCTGTCTGAAGCAGTACAGTAGTTATTGTTATAGCAGGAGATATCTGTCTGAAGCAGTAGAGTAGTTATTGTTATAACAGGAGATATCTGTCTGAAGCAGTACAGTAGTTATTGTTATAGCAGGAGATATCTGTCTGAATCAATTACAGTGATTATTGTTATATTAGGAGATATCTGTCTGAAGCAGTACAGTAGTTATTGTTATAGCAGGGAGATATCTGTCTGAAGCAGTACAGTAGTTATTGTTATATAGAGAGATATCTGTCTGAAGCAGTACAGTAGTTATTGTTATAGCAGGATATCTGTCTGAAGCTTGGTAGTAGTTATTGTTATAGCAGGAGATATATCTGTCTGAAGCAGTACAGTAGTTATTGTTATAGCAGGAGATATCTGTCTGAAGCAGTACAGTAGTTATTGTTATAGCAGGATATATCTGTCTGAAGCAGTACAGTAGTTATTGTTATAGCAGGAGATATCTGTCTGAAGCAGTACAGTAGTTATTGTTATAGCAGGAGATATCTGTCTGAAGCAGTACAGTAGTTATTGTTATAGAAGGAGATATCTGTCTGAAACAGTACAGTAGTTATTATTATAGTAGGAGATATCTGTCTGAAGCAGTACAGTATTTAATATTATAACTTGAGGAGATATCTGTCTGAAGCAGTACAGTATTTTTGTATTATGTAGGAGATATCTGTCTAGGCAATTACATTAGTTATTGTTATAGCAGGAGATATGCCAATCTGAAGCAGTACAGTAGTTATTGTTATAGCAGAGATATCTGTCTGAAGCAGTACAATAGTTATTGTTATACCAGAGGAGATATCTGT
The DNA here is from genome assembly GCF_020615455.1 of Coregonus clupeaformis. NCBI lineage: Eukaryota > Metazoa > Chordata > Actinopteri > Salmoniformes > Salmonidae > Coregonus > Coregonus clupeaformis. Next base: position 45,253 of record NW_025536896.1, read on the forward strand.
CCGAAGCAGTACAGTAGTTATTCTTACAGCAGGAAATATCTGTCTGAAGCACCACAGTAGTTATTGTTACTGTAGGAGATATCTGTCTGAAGCAGTACAGTAGTTATTATTATAGTAGGAGATATCTGTCTGAAGCAGTACAGTAGTTATTGTTATAGCAGGAGATATCTGTCTGAAGCAGAACAGTAGTTATTGTTATAGCAGGAGATATCTGTCTGAAGCAGTACAGTAGTTATTGTTATAGCAGGAGATATCTGTCTGAAGCAGTACATTGAATTTGTGTTATAGCAGGAGATATCTGTCTGAAGCAGTACAGTAGTTATTGTTATAGCAGGAGATATCTGTCTGAAGCATTACAGTAGTTATTGTTATAGCAGGAGATATCTGTCTGAAGCAGTACAGTAGTTATTGTTATAGCAGGATATATCTGTCTGAAGCAGTACAGTAGTTATTGTTATATAAGGAGATATCTGTCACAGGCAGTACAGTAGTTATTGTTATATAAGGTGATATCTGTCTGAAGCAGTACAGTAGTTATTGTTATATAAGGAGATATCTGTCCCTGAAGCACCACAGTAGTTATTGTTATAGCAAGAAATATCTGTCTGAAGCAGTACAGTAGTTATTGTTATAGCAGGAGATATCTGTCTGAAGCAGTACAGTAGTTATTGTTATAGCAGGAGATATCTGTCTGAAGCAGTACAGTAGTTATTGTTATAACAGGGAGATATCTATCTGAAGCAGTACAGTAGTTATTATAGCAGGAGATATCTGTCTGAAGCAGTACAGTAGTTATTGTTATATAAGGAGATATCTGTCTGAAGCAGTACAGTAGTTATTGTTATAGCAGGAGATATCTGTCTGAAGCAGTACAGTAGTTATTGTTATATAAGGAGATATCTGTCTGAAGCAGTACAGTAGTTATTGTTATAGCAGGATATATCTGTCTGAAGCAGTACAGTAGTTATTGTTTATAACTGGGAGATATCTGTCTGAAGCATTTTAGTAGTTATTGTTATAGCAGGAGATATCTGTCTGAAGCAGTACAGTAGTTATTGTTATAGCAAGGATATATCTGTCTGAAACAGTACAGTAGTTATTGTTATAGCAGGGAGATATCTGTCACAAGCAGTACAGTAGTTATTGTTATAGCTTAGGGAGATATCTGTCTGAAGCAGTACAGTAGTTATTGTTATAGAAGTATCTGTCTGAAGCAGTACAGTAGTTATTGTTATAGTAGGAGATATCTGTCTGAGAAGCAGTACAGTATTTAATGTTATAGCAGGAGATATCTGTCTGAAGCAGTACAGTAGTTATTGTTATAGCAGGAGATATCTGTCTGAAGCAGTACATTAGTTATTGTTATAGCAGGAGATATCTGTCTGAAGGAAGCAATTGTGGTAGTCCTATTGTTATAGCAGGAGATATCTGTCTGAAGCAGTACAATAGTTATTGTTATACCAGGAGATATCTGTCTGAAGCAGTACAGTAGTTATTCTTACAGCAGGAGATATCTGTCTGAAGCACCACAGTGGTTATTGTTATAGCAGGAGATATCTGTCTGAAGCAGTACAGTAGTTATTATTATAGTAGGGAGATATCTGTTGAAGCAGTACAGTAGTTATTGTTATAGCAGGAATATCTGTCTGGGCGAACATGGTAATGAATTATTGGCCCATAGCAGGAGATATCTGTCTGAAGCAGTACAGTAGTTATTGTTATAGCAGGAGATATCTGTCTGAAGCAGTACATTAGTTATTGTTATAGCAGGAGATATCTGTCTGAAGCAGTACAGTAGTTATTGTTATAGCAGGAGATATCTGTCTGAAACATTACAGTAGTTATTGTTATAGCAGGAGATATCTGTCTGAAGCAGTACAGTAGTTAT
>NW_025536897.1:0-30000 GCF_020615455.1 Coregonus clupeaformis
CAGATGATGCAATCTCTATTGCACTCCACACTGGCCCTTTCCCACCTGGACAAAAGGAACACCTATGTGAGAATGCTATTCATTGACTACAGCTCAGCGTTCAACACCATAGTGCCTCAAAGCTCATCACTAAGCTAAGGACCCTGGGACTAAACACCTCCCTCTGCAACTGGATCCTGGACTTCCTGACGGGCCGCCCCAGGTGGTAAGGGTAGGTAACAACACATCTGCCACGCTGATCCTCAACACGGGGGGACATCAGGGGTGCGTGCTCAGTCCCCTCCTGTACTCCCTGTTCACCCATGACTGCACTTGGCCAGGCACGACTCCAACACCATCATTGAGTTTGCCGACGACACAACAGTGGTAGGCCTGATCACCGACAACGATGAGACATCCTATAGGGAGGAGGTCAGAGATCTGGCCTTGTGGTGCCAGGATAACAACCTCTCCCTCAACGTGGTCAAGGCAAAGGAGATGATTGTGGACTACAGGAAAAAAAAAGAAGACTGAGCACGCCCCCATTCTCATCGACGGGCTGTAGTGGAATAAGTTGAGAGCTTCAAGTTCCTTGGTGTCCACATCACCCAACAAACTGTCATGGTCCAAACACACAAAGACAGTCGTGAAGAGGGCACGACAAAGCCTATTCCCCCTCAGGAGACTGAAAAGATTTGGCATGGGTCCTCAGATCCTCAAAAAGTTATACAGCTCCACCATCGAGAGCATCCTGACTGGTTGCATCACCGCCGGGTATGGCAACTGCTCGGCATCCAACCGCAAGGCATTACAGAGGGTAGTACGTACGGCCCAGTACATCACTGGGGCCAAGCTTCCTGCCATCCAGGACCTCTACACCAGGCGGTGTGGGCAGAAGAAGACCCAAAAATTGTCAAAGACTCCAGCCACCCTAGTCATAGACTTGTCCCCCACCCCACCCCACCCCCACCCCCACTCTTTACGCTGCTGCTACTCTCTGTTTATTATCAATGCATAGTCACTTAACTCTACCCACACGTACATATTACCTCAATTACCTCAACTAACCTGTGCCCCCGCACATTGACTCTGTACCGGTACCCCCTGTATATAGCCTCCCTACTGTTATTTTATTTTACTACTGCTTTTTAATAATTTTTAATTTTTTACTTAACACTTATTTTTCTTAAAAACTGCATTGTTGGTTAAGGGCTTGTAAGTAAGCATTTCACTGTAAGGTATACACCTGTTGTATTTGGTGCATGTGGCAAATACAATTGGATTTGATTTGGAATTAGGGGAGGATGGTAGTGGTTAGGGGAAAATAATAAAGGAAAATATATAAACAAATATATATATATTTATAAAAAAATGTATGGGGGATTGGAAAATTATGCAGACAATTACATTGATGGAAGCTACAATCTATCTGCAGTATTAAAGCTGATCTACCCCCTAAATAAATACTACAAGTTTATTCTGTCTTTGTACATACACCTACCATCATCTGAGGGCAGCGCCCATGTTTCGTCGTCCAATAAGCATCTGGTCTGTCTCACAGAGAACTTCCATAGGAGTGTTGTGACGCTGGCAGAGTTTCTCTTCAAGGTTTTCACTGACCTCCACGCGGTGTATTTATCTGTAGTGCTGCATCTTCACTGGAAAAAACAGTCAATGCAATATAATCAAACTCTAAACATCGAGTCAGATTCATTAATCCGGTTCAGGTGGGTTTCTAACCGGTCCTACAGAGCTAATGGGTGTGTAGGTTTTTGTTCCAGCCCTTCAGTAACACATGATTCAGCTAATCATGTCCCAGACTGAATATGACTGAACGTGATTAGTTGGTAATGGTTAATTAGTTGTGATGGGCTGGAATAAAAACACACACACACCTATTTTATACCAAGTTTATACCTTTCCATGGCAGAACCCATGCCTTCAACAAGTTTCACTGGAGGTTCCATTGTTTTGGGGGTTTCCCAGCCTCCCTCTCTGTTTCCCTCCCTGCAGGAAGCTCATTTGAACCTTTCCACCAAAGGAATGTAGATGACACTGGATCAAGGTGTAAGAATCAGCACAGCATCAGCCTGAAAACATGACAGACACACCTATTTTATTACATAGAATACAAGATGTCTTCCGGGTGGCGGGTAGAAAAAATTATATATATATATATATATATATATATATATATATATATTTGTTTGTGTATGTGGGAAGAAATAAAATGATTATTTTTTTATGAATGTGACTAACCATAGATAATATAATCACAACAATCTGAGTGCAATTGCCATGTTGTTGGTGGTGGGGGTCTTTACAAACGGTGCAATAACCGGATCAAGTAGACTGTCACAAATGGACCCAAGTCTACACTAAGTTATATTTTTGTTTTCAATCGACTTCCACTTTAGCAAATCGGTCTTCATTTTTTAAAATTTCCAACAGTATCTTTTACATTCTCTCTAGCATCATTTTGATGGAAGACTGAGTTTCACGTTCTCATAAGGTAACTATTGATCAACAACAGCAGAGAATTTCTCAGCCAGACAAACAATAAATCATACATGACATGTCTCTCTGTATTGTCATACAAATTAATGTTGTTTTTTAGAGGAATAAAGTATTCATTCCACCAGACTAGACAACGGACAAAGATGCAGACACTCAGAACTACCTACAGTATGGTTACTGTTACTGTAAAGATCAAATTATTGATCACGTACAGTGCATTCGGAAAGTATTCAGACCGCTTGACTTTTTCCACTTTGTTACTTTACAGCCTTATTCTAAAATGGATTCAATTGTTTTTTCCCCCCTCACCAACCTACACACAAAGCAAAAACAGGTTTTTAGAATTTTGTGCACATTTTTACTCTACCAATCAGAATGATTACATCTCTTTAAACCTTCAAACAGAATGAATACAGCTCTTTAAACCTCCAAACAGAATGATTATATCTCTTTAAACCTCCAAACAGAATGATTACAGCTCTTTAAACCTCCAAACTTATTTGCTAGGCTCTATTTGATATTTCTAAACATATTCTGATAATAAAATGACTATATATATATACATACATACATACATACATACATACATACATACATACATACATACAGACATACATACACTACCAGTCAAAAGTTTGGACACACCTACTCATTCAAGGGTTTTTCTTTATTTTTACTATTTTTTACATTGTAGAATAATAGTGAAGAAATCAAAACTATGAAATAACACTGGAATGATGTAGTAACCAAAAATTTTAAACAAATCAAAATATATTTTATATTTGAGATTCTTCAAATAGCCACCCTTTGCCTTGATGACAGCTTTGCACACTCTTGGCATTCTCTCAACCAGCTTCATGAGGTAGTCACCTGGAATGCATTTCAATTAACAGGTGTGCCTTCTTAAAAGTTAATTTGTGGAATTTCTTTCCTTCTTAATGCTTGAGCCAATCAGTTGTGTTGTGACAAGGTAGAGGTATACAGAAGATGGCCCTATTTGGTAAAAGACCAAGTCCATATTATGGCAAGAACAGCTCACATAAACAAAGAGAAACAACAGTCCATCATTACTTTAAGACATGAAGGTCAGTCAATACGGAACATTTCAAGAACTTTGAAAGTTTCTTCAAGTGCAGTCGCAAAAACCATCAAGCGCTATGATGAAACTGGCTCTCATGAGGACCGCCACAGGAATGGAAGACCCAGAGTTACCTCTGCTGCAGAGGATAAGTTCATTGGACTTACCAGCCTCAGAATGCTCAATGCTTCAGAGTTCAAGTAACAGACACATCTCAACATCAACTGTTCAGAGGAGACTGTGTGAATCAGGCCTCCATGGTCGAATTGCTGCAAAGAAACCACTACTAAAGGACACCAATAAAAAGAAGAGACTTGCTTGGGCCAAGAAACACGAGCAATGGACATTAGACTGGTGTCCAAGCAGGCTGTCATGTGCCTTTAACTGAGGAGTGGCTTCCGTCTGGCCACTCTACCATAAAGGCCTAATTGATGGAGTGCTGCAGAGATGGTTGGAAGGTTCTCCAGGTTCTGGAAGGTTCTCCCATCTCCACAGAGGAACTCTAGAGCTCTGTCAGAGTGACCATCGTGTTCTTGGTCACCTCCCTGACCAAGGCCCTTCTCCCCAATTGCTCAGTTTGGCCGGGCACCAGCTCTAAGAAGAGTCTTGGTGGTTCCAAACTTCTTCCATTTAAGAATGATGGAGGCCACTGTGTTCTTGGGGGACCTTCAATGCTGCAGTATTTTTTGGTACCCTTCCCCAGATCTGTGCCTCGACACAATCCTGTCTCGGAGCTCTATGGACAATTCCTTCGACCTCATGGCTTGGTTTTTGCTCTGACATGCACTGTCAACTGTGGGACCTTATATAGACAGGTGTGTGCCTTTCCAAATCATGTCCAATCAATTGAATTTGCCACAGGTGGACTCCAATCAAGTTGTAGAAACATCTCAAGGATGATCAATGGAAACAGGATGCACCTGAGCTCAATTTCGAGTCTCATAGCAAAGGGTCTGAATACTTATGTAAATAAGGTATTTCTGTTTTTTATTTTTAATAAATTAGCAAAAATGTCTAAAAACCTGTTTTCACTTTGTCATTATGTGGTATTGTGTCTAGATTGATGAGGATATATATTTTAAAATTCATTTTAGAATAAGGCTGTAACGTAACAAAATGTGGAAAAATTCAAGGGGTCTGAATACTTTCGAATGGACTGTACATACCTGGGAGAAGCCGACCAATTGTACTTCAGCAGTAAAATAACAGCACCACTTTCTCTTGACCAAATAGTTGTGCTTTCCATGCCGTATTCTTCCAACAGGAAGACAACATTCTTAAACAGGAGGAGAACTGAAAAAGCGTAGTGCGAGCAAGGAGGCCTACAAACCTGACTCCAGTTACACCAGCTCTGTCAGGAGTGAATGGGCCAAAATTCACCCAACTTATTGTGGGAAGCTTGTGGAAGGCTACCCGAAACGTTTGACCCAAGTTAAACAATTTAAAGGCAATGCTACCAAATACTAATTGAGTGTATGTAAACGTCTGACCCACTGGGAATGTAATGAAAGAAATAAAAGCTGAAATAAATCATTCTCTACTATTATTATGACATTTCACATTCTTAAAATAAAGTGGTGATCCTAACTGACCTAAGATAGGGAATATCTACTAGGATTAAATGTCAGGAATTGTGAAAAACTGAGTTTAAATGTATTTGACTAAGGTGTATGTAAACTTCCGACTTCAACTGTATAAGAAAGCTCAGGATATTTGTTAGTAATTTTTTTGACACATTTTACGACCACTTTGAATTTTAGGACCCCATTACTATGGAAAGGGGAGACTCGCGAACACGGTGGGGTTGACATGATACAGAAACACCTATTATAAACTATAACATTACTAAGAGACATGATACAGAAACACCTATTATAAACTATAACATTACTAAAGAGACATGATACAGAAACACCTTACTAGATAGAAACACCTATTATAAACTATAACATTACTAAGAGACATGATACAGAAACACCATTATAAACTATAACATTACTAAGAGACATGATACGGAAACACCTATTATAAACTATAACATTACTAAGAGACATGATACAGAAACACCTATTATAAACTATAACATTACTAAGAGACATGATACAGAAACACCTATTATAAACTATAACATTACTAAGAGACATGATACAGAAACACCTATTATAAACTATAACATTATAAGAGACATGATACAGACACACCTATTATAAACTATAACATTACTAAGAGACATGATACAGAAACACCTATTATAAACTAGAACATTACTAAGAGACATGATACAGACACACCTATTATAAACTATAACATTACTAAGAGACATGATACAGAAACACCTATTATAAACTATAACATTACTAAGAGACATGATACAGAAACACCTATTATAAACTATAACATTACTAAGAGACATGATACAGAAACACCTATTATAAACTATAACATTACTAAGAGACATGATACAGAAACACCTATTATAAACTATAACATTACTAAGAGACATGATACAGAAACACCCTATTATAAACTATAACATTACTAAGAGACATGATACAGAAACACCTATTATAAACTATAACATTACTAAGAGACATGATACAGACAACACCTATTATAAACTATAACATTACTAAGAGACATGATAGGAAACACCTATTATAAACTATAACATTACTAAGATACATGATACAGAAACACCTATTATAAACTATAACATTACTAAGAGACATGATACAGAAACACCTATTATAAACTATAACATTACTAAGAGACATGATACAGAAACACCTATTATAAACTATAACATTACTAAGAGACATGATACGGAAACACCTATTATAAACTATAACATTACTAAGAGACGACATGATACAGAAACACCTATTATAAACTATAACATTACTAAGAGACATGATACAGACACACCTATTATAAACTATAACATTACTAAGAGACATGACATGATACAGAAACACCTATTATAAACTATAACATTACTAAGAGACATGACATGATACAGAAACACCTATTATAAACTATAACATTACTAAGAGACATGATACAGAAACACCTATTATAAACTATAACATTACTAAGAGACATGACATGATACAGAAACACCTATTATAAACTATAACATTACTAAGAGACATGACATGATACAGAAACACCTATTATAAACTATAACATTACTAAGAGACATGATACAGAAACACCTATTATAAACTATAACATTACTAAGAGACATGATACAGAAACACCTACTATAAACTATAACATTACTAAGAAGACATGATACAGAAACACCTATTATAAACTATAACATTACTAAGAGACATGATACAGAAACACCTATTATAAACTATAACATTACTAAGAGACATGATACAGACACACCTATTATAAACTATAACATTACTAAGAGACAGGACATGATACAGAAACACCTATTATAAACTATAACATTACTAAGAGACAGGACATGATACAGAAACACCTATTATAAACTATAACATTACTAAGAGACATGATACGGAAACACCTATTATAAACTATAACATTACTAAGAGACAGGACATGATACAGAAACACCTATTATAAACTATAACATTACTAAGAGACATTTTACAGAAACACCTATTATAAACTATAACATTACTAAGAGACATGATACAGAAACACCTATTATAAACTATAACATTACTAAGAGACATGATACAGAAACACCTATTATAAACTATAACATTACTAAGAGACAGGACATGATACAGAAACACCTATTATAAACTATAACATTACTAAGAGACATGATACAGAAACACCTATTATAAACTATAACATTACTAAGAGACATGATACAGACACACCTATTATAAACTATAACATTACTAAGAGACATGATACAGAAACACCTATTATAAACTATAACATTACTAAGAGACATGATACGGAAACACCTATTATAAACTATAACATTACTAAGAGACATGATACAGAAACACCTATTATAAACTATAACATTACTAAGAGACATGATACGGAAACACCTATTATAAACTATAACATTACTAAGAGACATGATACAGAAACACATATTATAAACTATAACATTACTAAGAGACATGATACAGAAACACCTATTATAAACTATAACATTACTAAGAGACATGATACAGAAACACCTATTATAAACTATAACATTACTAAGAGACATGATACAGAAACACCTATTATAAACTATAACATTACTAAGAGACATGATACAGAAACACCTATTATAAACTATAACATTACTAAGAGACATGATACAGAAACACCTATTATAAACTATAACATTACTAAGAGACATGATACAGAAACACCTATTATAAACTATAACATTACTAAGAGACATGATACAGACACACCTATTATAAACTATAACATTACTTAAGAGACATGATACAGACACACCTATTATAAACTATAACATTACTAAGAGACATGATACAGACACACCTATTATAAACTATAACATTACTAAGAGACATGATACAGACACACCTATTATAAACTATAACATTACTAAGAGACATGATACAGACACACCTATTATAAACTATAACATTACTAAGAGACATGATACAGACACACCTATTATAAACTATAACATTACTAAGAGACATGATACAGAAACACCTATTATAAACTATAACATTACTAAGAGACATGATACAGACACACCTATTATAAACTATAACATTACTAAGAGACATGATACAGACACACCTATTATAAACTATAACATTACTAAGAGACATGATACAGAAACACCTATTAATAACTTCTAGATAAGCAAATCGATCTGCAGTTAAAACGCTAAAGAGGTCAACTTTTCATTGACCCAGAATGGACAAGGCTCATGAAACAGCCTACAGTTACGGTAACTGTGTAAATGTCAAATCATTGATCACATACATACCTGAGAGAAGCCTACCAATTCTACCCGACAGAATTGTGCCACTTGCTCTTGCTTTCCGTGCCTCGTTCTTTTCTAACTTTCGCTATGAATGTTTTCCTATGAAACCAGGGTTTTGAGACTTTGTCCCCTCATAAATGTTATGTTGGCAGACTCATTCCAGAGCTATAGATTGTCAGTTTACAGGTTTACACATACAAAGGCACTTGCATGTATCATAAATTATATTATTTTTCCACTGATGACCGACGGGCCAAACCCTGGGTGTCCTACGCTGCAAGACTAGGTTTTCCCGCTGAGTTAAAGTCTAAGGTTTCAAACAAAACCACACACCTCACAGAGCCACATTCATCACACTTCCCAATAATAAATGTTTTTAATGAATCCTCTCGACATCATTGATAATATTCCTCATTATTGTCATTCTCTCCCAGTATAGAGCTTCACAAAAGCTTCGTTCTTCTGTATTTTTATTCCTCTCGTGTTATTATTTAGATTGTTTCTCTGCATCGTTGGGAAAGGGCTCGTCAGTAAGCATTTCACGGTAAAGTCTACCCCTGTTGTATTAGGCGCATGTGACAAATACAATTTGACTTGATTTGATTTGACTATCAATAAGTCCAGATTTAGAGGGTCATGTTTAACTCTGCTCATTGAAATTATCTTTGATGTCTTCATCTCCCATCTTTCATATAGAAAATATGACTATATTTGACTAAATGCACTATAATGTTGATACTGTATAGACTATTATATAAGATTCTGAAGCCTCATCTTCTCCTGAATTCTCTCTACAACACCTGCAGCCTATAAGGAGTCAAACAGTTTCCAAACAGGTTGTAGAATATTTATTGCAATTTAATTAGATTTTCAAGATACAGATAATAATGTATATTAACACTCTATTAACATGGAGTCTCTATCGTTCCATTTTAAAATGTGTCCGGTGTCCAGGTTTGTATCTGTTGCAAAATGTATATAAAATAGATGAACTGTGTGTTATAAAAAATACCGCTATCATTGTCCACACAGCAGGAACATGAGGAAGACAGCAGTGTTCTAGAAGCGTCCACGCAGCAGGAACATGAGGAAGACAGCAGTGTTCTAGAAGCGTCCACGCAACAGGAACATGAGGAAGACAGCAGTGTTCTAGAAGCGTCCACGCAGCAGGAACATGAGGAAGACAGCAGTGTTCTAGAAGCGTCCACGCAGCAGGAACAAGAGGAAGACAGCAGTGTTCTAGAAGCGTCCAACGCAGCAGGAACATGAGGAAGACAGCAGTGTTCTAGAAGCGTCCAACGCAGCAGGAACATGAGGAAGACAGCAGTGTTCTAGAAGCGTCCAACGCAGCAGGACCATGAGGAAGACAGCAGTGTTCTAGAAGCGTCCAACGCAGCAGGAACATGAGGAAGACAGCAGTGTTCTAGAAGCGTCCAACGCAGCAGGAACATGAGGAAGACAGCAGTGTTCTAGAAGCGTCCAACGCAGCAGGAACATGAGGAAGACAGCAGTGTTCTAGAAGCGTCCACGCAGCAGGAACATGAGGAAGACCGCAGCCAGGAGAATACAGAGAGTACACACTGTAGGAACCACGATCTCTGTTACCATCTCCATGTGGCTCGTCAACGGATCTGGAATAATCATTTGAACACAATAAATCAATTAAATGTATTTATAAAGCCCTAACAGTAACCCGGCCTACACCCTAAAGAGCAAACAGAAGCTAAAGTGGCTAAATACATGTTTATAATAACACATAGATGACTACACCACTCTGCACTACTAGCTGACATTTACTCAGCAGCAAATAGCGAATAGTCCGATAAGTGCAAACCCCATGCTAAAATCAGCCACACCTCAAAATTCAACACTTTTTAAATGATTAGCAAATGATTTGGTGAATGTATTTCACACCCAGGTCTGCTACACACCAGTCAGTCAATCAAAAATAATAACTAATTGAGTCCTAAGTAGGCCTACCTAAACTTCATCATGCACTGGCCAAACCTTTGGCATCCCTTCCTGTTCCTTATTGTCCTGCTGGGACTTTCTTCTAGCTGGAGGGGCAAACAAAGAAAAGTCCTGTTAGAGAATGTCTTCCCATGTACTTTTGTAGTAGTTCAACTATTTGCAGTTCAACTATTTGTAGTTCAACTATTTGTTGAAAAGTGCCAATTAGAGTCAGAATGTTCCTTTGTTTGCCCTGGCAGCCAGATTCAGCCCAATGTCCCTGCATGCTGAAGTTGTTGGAGCTGAGTGACATGCACTATGTAAAATACTTTCAAATAGTTCAACATTTCAAGTTGAAAGTATGTGCTTGATTTAGGCTGGAGTTCCCGTTTTTGGGACTATTCTATTGAGTCCGTTGTACTGGGGCTTACTAAATCAAGTCAATCGCAGCTCAAGTATTGGAAAGTCTTTGCCATAATGTCTTTTAGGCAGGGGTCCGATGGTGTTGGGGTGTAGCCTATTGTACTGTACTGACCCAGGGGCCTGATGGTGTTGGGTGCTGGTGGTGGGGTCTGGTGGTGTTGGGGTCTAGTGGTGTTGGGGTCTGGCGGTGTTGGGGTCTGGCTATGTTGGGGTCTGGTGGTGTTGGGGTCTGGTGGTGTTGGGGTCTGGTGGTGTTGGGGTCTGGCTATGTTGGGGTCTGGTGGTGTTGGGGTCTGGTGGTGTTGGGGTCTGGTGGTGTTGGGGTTGGCTAGTGTTGGGGTCTGGCTATGTTGGGGTCTGGCTATGTTGGGGTCTGGTGGTGTTGGGGTCTGGTGGTGTTGGGGTCTGGTGGTGTTGGGGTCTGGTGGTGTTGGGGGTCTGGTGGTGTTGGGGTCTAGTGGTGTTGGGTCTGGTGGTGTTGGGGTCTGGCGGTGTTGGGGTCTAGTGGTGTTGGGGTCTAGTGGTGTTGGGTCTGGTGGTGTTGGGGTCTGATGGTGTTGGGGTCCGGTGGTGTTGGGGTCTGGTGGTGTTGGGGTCTGGTGGTGTTGGGGGTCTGGTGGTGTTGGGGTCTGGTGGTGTTGGGGTCTGGTGGTGTTGGGGTCTGGTGGTGTTGGGGTCTGGTGGTGTTGGGGTCTGGCGGTGTTGGGTTCTGGCGGTGTTGGGTTCTGGCGGTGTTGGATTCTGGCGGTGTTGGGTTCTGGAGGTGTTGGGGTCTGGCGGTGTTGGAGTCTGGCGGTGTTGGGGTTTGGCTGTGTTGGGGTGTGGCGGTGTTGGGGTCTGGCGGTGTTGGGTTCTGGAGGTGTTGGGTTCTGGCAGTGTTGGATTCTGGCGGTGTTGGATTCTGGCGGTGTTGGGTTCTGGAGGTGTTGGGGTCTGGCGGTGTTGGGTTCTGGCGGTGTTGGGTTGTAGTGTAGTCTACTGTACTGTACTGACCTGCAGCTAGCAGCTGGTTACTGGAGGAGCATGTCTCTGTGGCTTTCCTTTTCCAGCTCTCCACCTGTAGAGAGACCATCAAAATAAATGAACCAACTAACCAATCAATCAACCAACTAATCAATCAATATGTATTAATACAGCCCGTAAAAAAAAGGTCTGTCACAAAACAGCACAGAGGAAAACTAAGAAGAAAACTTAAACAGTTCTGAACCAAATAGAATAGGCCTGTATCAGGTGTGTACAGGCGTCTGTGACTGACAGACTGTACCTCTCTCTGGTTGGGGAATCCATTGGAGCTGATGATGCGTTTGTAGTACTGAACAGAGGCTTTTGGGTAACGTGGTTTATTCTTGTTGAGGAAGTCCACGTAGAACAGGCCAAACCTCTCAGAGAAGCCTTCGTCCCACTCAAACTTGTCCAGCAGCGACCAGGCTGTGTAGCCCTTCACATTCACTCCGTCCTTAACGGCTGTCATGTGGAGAAAAGACCAACAGAGGGTGCTATAGGAATTAATTTGCTCAGTATCAATAGAGTACATTTAAAAAAATGTTTTAAACATTTTAGTCATTTAGCAGACGCTCTTATCCAGAGCGACTTACAGTTAGTGAGTGCATACATTTTATTTTTTTCATACTGGCCCCCCGTGGGAATCAAACCCACAACCCTGCCGTTGCAAGCGCCATGCTCTACCAACTGAGCTACACGGGGCTACAGAGTACACAGTGAAACTTCCAACACACTCAAAACACCTGTTTTGTCCTAAAATGATACCAGTTCACTAAAACAGTTTTTATTCATAACAAGTAATTCACGTTTTACTAAACCTCTATAATCTTCTATTATTTTCTCTACAGTGTACTAAACCTTTCTTCAAGGTAATATTAAGAGGATGTTATTTCCTCTGATAGATAGGTTCCTCACCCTTCAGCATCTCATTGATGTAATCCTTGAAGTACTGCATCCTCCAATCATCACACAGGTCTGTGCACCTCTGCACCTTCTCTGACACCCCGTTCTCTGTCACGTAGATCATGGGGTTCCCATACTGGGTCTAGTAGAGAGACAGGGTGGGGAGGAGACAGGGAGACAGGGAGACAGGGTGGGGAGGAGACAGGGAGACAGGGAGACAGGGAGGGGAGGAGACAGGGAGACAGGGAGACAGGGAGGGGAGGAGACAGGGAGACAGGGGGGAGGAGAAGGAGACAGGGGACAGGGAGGAGGAGACAGGAGACAGGAGGGGAGGAGACAGGGAGACAGGGGACAGGGTGAGGAGGAGACAGGAGACAGGAGACAGGGTGACAGGGGGGAGGAGACAGGGAGACAGGGAGGGGAGGAGACAGGGAGACAGGGTGACAGGGAGGGGAGGAGACAGGGAGACAGGGAGACAGGGTGACAGGGAGGGAGGAGACAGGGAGACAGGGAGGGGAGGAGACAGGGAGACAGGGAGACAGGGTGACAGGGGAGGGGAGGAGACAGGGAGACAGGGAGGAGGAGACAGGGAGACAGGGTGACAGGGAGGGAGGAGACAGGGAGACAGGGTGACAGGAGACAGGGAGGGAGGAGACAGGAGACAGGGAGACAGGGTGGGGAGGAGACAGGGAGACAGGAAGACAGGGTGGGGAGGAGACAGGGAGACAGGGAGACAGGGAGACAGGGAGGGGAGGAGACAGGGAGACAGGAAGACAGGGTGGGGGAGGAGACAGGGAGACAGGGTGGGGAGGAGACAGGGAGACAGGGTGGGGAGGAGACAGGGAGACAGGGAGACAGGAGACAGGGTGGGGAGGAGACAGGGAGACAGGGTGGGGAGGAGACAGGGAGACAGGGAGACAGGGTGACAGGGAGGGAGGAGACAGGGAGACAGGAGACAGGGAGGAGGAGACAGGGAGACAGGGTGGGGAGGAGACAGGGAGACAGGGTGACAGGGAGGGGAGGAGACAGGGAGACAGGGAGGGGAGGAGACAGGGAGACAGGGTGACAGGGAGGGGAGGAGACAGGGAGACAGGGTGAAGGGTGACAGGAGGAGAGGAGACAGGAGACAGGAAGACAGGGTGGGGAGGAGACAGGGAGACAGGAAGACAGGGTGGGGAGGAGACAGGGAGACAGGGTGACAGGGTGACAGGGAGGGGAGGAGACAGGGAGACAGGAAGACAGGGTGGGAGGAGACAGGAGACAGGGTGACAGGGGGGAGACAGGGAGGGGAGGAGACAGGGAGACAGGGAGACAGGGTGGGGAGGAGACAGGGAGACAGGGTGGGGAGGAGACAGGAGACAGGGTGGGGAGGAGACAGGGAGACAGGGTGACAGGGAGGCAGGGTGGGGAGGAGACAGGGAGACAGGGGTGGGAGGAGACAGGGAGACAGGGAGGGAGGAGACAGGGAGACAGGGTGACAGGGAGGCAGGGTGGGGGAGGAGACAGGGAGACAGGGAGACAGGGAGGGGAGGAGACAGGGAGACAGGGAGGGGAGGAGAAAGGAGACAGGGTGGGGAGGAGACAGGGAGACAGGGTGACAGGGTGGGAAGGAGACAGGGAGACAGGGTGGGGAGGAGACAGGAGACAGGGAGGAGGAGACAGGGAGACAGGGTGACAGGGAGGCAGGGTGGGGAGGAGACAGGGAGACAGGGTGACAGGGAGGGGAGGAGACAGGGAGACAGAGGAGGAGGAGAAAGGGAGACAGGGTGGGGAGGAGACAGGGAGACAGGGAGACAGGGTAGGGGAGGAGACAGGGAGACAGGGAGGGGAGGAGAAAGGGAGACAGGGTGACAGGGAGGCAGGGTGGGGAGGAGACAGGGAGACAGGGTGGGGAGGAGACAGGAGACAGGGTGGGAGGAGACAGGGAGACAGGGGACAGGGTGGGGGAGGAGACAGGGAGACAGGGAGGGAGGAGAAAGGAGACAGGGTGGGGGAGGAGACAGGGTGACAGGGAGGCAGGGTGGGGAGGAGACAGGGAGACAGGGTGACAGGGAGGCAGGGTGGGGAGGAGACAGGGTGACAGGGAGGCAGGGAGGAGACAGGGAGACAGGGAGGGGAGGAGACAGGGTGTGGAGGAGGACAGGGTGACAGGGAGGCAGGGTGGGGAGGAGACAGGGAGACAGGGAGACAGGGTGGGGAAGAGACAGGGTGTGGAGGTGACAGGGAGACAGGGTGGGGAGGAGACAGGGTGGGGAAGAAACAGGGTGGGGAGGAGACAGGGAGACAGGGTAGGGAAGAGACAGGGAGACAGGGTGGGGAGGAGACAGGGTGGGGAGGAGACAGGGAGACAGGGTAGGGAAGAGACAGGGAGACAGGGTGGGGAGGAGACAGGGTGGGGAGGAGACAGGGAGACAGGGTGGGGAGGAGACAGGGTGGGGAAGAGACAGGAGACAGGGTGGGAGGAGACAGAATGTGGGAGGAGACAGGAGACAGGGGTGGGGAGGAGACAGGGTGGGGAAGAGACAGGGAGACAGGGTGGGGAGGAGACAGGGTGGGGAGGGGACAGGAGACAGGGTGGGGAGGAGACAGGGGGACAGGGTGGGGAGGAGACAGGGAGACAGGGTGGGGAGGAGACAGGGTGTGGAGGAGACAGGGAGACAGGGTGGGGAGGAGACAGGGAGACAGGGTGGGAGGAGACAGGGTGGAGGTGACAGGAGACAGGGTGGGGAGGAGACAGGGAGACAGGGTGGGGAGGAGACAGGAGACAGGGTGGGGAGGAGACAGGGTGGGGAGGAGACAGGGTGGGGAGGAGACAGGGTGGGGAGGAGACAGGGAGACAGGGTGGGGAGGAGACAGGGTGGGGAAGAGACAGGGAGACAGGGTGGGGAGGAGACAGGGTGGGGAGGAGACAGGGAGACAGGGTGGGGAGGAGACAGGGTGGGGAAGAGACAGGGAGACAGGATGGGGAGGAGACAGGGTGAGGAGGAGACAGGGTGGGAGGAGAAAGGGAGACAGGGTGGGAGGAGACAGGGTGGGGAAGAGACAGGAGACAGGGGTGGGGAGGAGACAGGGAGACAGGGTGGGAGGAGACAGGGAGACAGGGTGGGGAGGAGACAGGGTGGGGAGGAGACAGGGTGGGGAGGAGACAGGAGACAGGGTGGGGAGGAGACAGGGTGGGGAGGAGACAGGGTGGGGGAGGAGACAGGGAGACAGGGTGGGAGGAGACAGGGTGGGAGGAGACAGGGTGGGGAGGAGACAGGAGACAGGGGAGGAGACAGGGTGGGGAGGAGACAGGGTGGGGAGGAGACAGGGAGACAGGGTGGGGAGGAGACAGGGTGGGGAGGAGACAGGGAGACAGGGTGGGGAGGAGACAGGGAGACAGGGTGGGGAGGAGACAGGGAGACAGGGTGGGGAGGAGACAGGGTGGGGAGGGGAGACAGGGTGGGGAGGAGACAGGGAGACAGGGTGGGGAGGAGACAGGGAGACAGGGTGGGGAGGAGACAGGGTGGGGAGGAGACAGGGTGGGGAGGAGACAGGGAGACAGGGTGGGGAAGAGACAGGGAGACAGGGTGGGGAGGAGACAGGGAGACAGGGTGGGGAGGAGACAGGGTGGGGAGGAGACAGGGTGGGGAGGAGACAGGGTGGGGGAGGAGACAGGGAGACAGGGTGGGGAGGAGACAGGGTGGGAGGAGACAGGGAGACAGGGTGGGGAGGAGACAGGATGGGGAGGAGACAGGAGACAGGGTGGGGAGGAGACAGGGAGACAGGGTAGGAGGAGACAGGATGGGGAGGAGACAGGGTGAGGGAGGAGACAGGGTGGGGAGGAGACAGGGTGGGGAGGAGACAGGGAGACAGGGTAGGGGAGGAGACAGGATGGGGGAGGAGACAGGGTGGGGGAGGAGACAGGGAGACAGGGTGGGGAAGAGACAGGGAGACAGGGTGGGGAGGAGACAGGGTGGGAGAGGAGACAGGGTGGGGAGGAGACAGGGGAGACAGGGTGGGAGGAGACAGGGTGGGGAGGAGACAGGAGACAGGGTGGGGAGGAGACAGGGTGGGGAGGAGACAGGAGACAGGGTGGGGAAGATACAGGAGACAGGGTGGGGAGGAGACAGGGTGGGAGAGGAGACAGGGTGGGGAGGAGACAGGGAGACAGGGTGGGGAGGAGACAGGATGGGGAGGAGACAGGGGTGGGGAGGAGACAGGGTGGGAGGAGACAGGGTGGGGAGGAGACAGGGAGACAGGTAGGGGAGGAGACAGGATGGGGAGGAGACAGGGTGGGGAGGAGACAGGAGACAGGGTGGGGAGGAGACAGGGTGGGAGAGGAGACAGGGTGGGGAGGAGACAGGAGACAGGGTGGGAGGAGACAGGGTGGGGAGGAGACAGGGAGACAGGGTGGGGAGGAGACAGGGTGGAGAGGAGACAGGGTGGGGAGGAGACAGGGAGACAGGGTGGGGAGGAGACAGGGTGGAGAGGAGACAGGGTGGGAGGAGACAGGGAGACAGGGTGGGGAGGAGACAGGGTGGGGAAGAGACAGGGAGACAGGGTGGGGAGGAGACAGGGAGACAGGGTGGGGAGGAGACAGGGTGGGGAGGAGACAGGGTGGGGAGGAGACAGGGAGACAGGGTGGGGAGGAGACAGGATGGGGAGGAGACAGGGAGACAGGGTGGGGAGGAGACAGGGTGGGAGGAGACAGGGTGGGGAGGAGACAGGGAGACAGGGTGGAGAGGAGACAGGGTGGGGAAGAGACAGGGTGGGGAGGAGACAGGGTGGGGAGGAGACAGGGAGACAGGGTGGGGAGGAGACAGGATGGGGAGGAGACAGGGAGACAGGGTGGAGAGGAGACAGGGTGGGGAGGAGACAGGGTGGGGAGGAGACAGGGTGGGGAGGAGACAGGGAGACAGGGTGGGGAGGAGACAGGGTGGAGAGGAGACAGGGTGGGAGGAGACAGGGAGACAGGGTGGGAGGAGACAGGGTGGGGAGGAGACAGGGTGGGGAGGAGACAGGGTGGGGGAGGAGACAGGGTGGGAGGAGACAGGGTGGGGAGGAGACAGGGTGGGAGGAGACAGGGTGGGGAGGAGACAGGAGACAGGGTGGGGAGGAGACAGGGTGGAGAGGAGACAGGGTGGGGAGGAGACAGGGAGACAGGGTGGGGAGGAGACAGGGTGGGGAGGAGACAGGAGACAGGGTGGGGAGGAGACAGGGTGGGAGAGGAGACAGGGTGGGGAGGAGACAGGGAGACAGGGTGGGGAGGAGACAGGATGGGGAGGAGACAGGGAGACAGGGTGGGGGAGGAGACAGGGTGTGGAGGAGACAGGGAGACAGGGTGGGGGAGGAGACAGGGTGGGAGAGGAGACAGGGTGGGGAGGAGACAGGGAGACAGGGTGGGGAGGAGACAGGATGGGGAGGAGACAGGGAGACAGGGTGGGGAAGATACAGGGAGACAGGGTGGGAGGAGACAGGGTGGAGAGGAGACAGGGTGGGGAGGAGACAGGGAGACAGGGTGGGGAGGAGACAGGGTGGGGAAGAGACAGGAGACAGGGTGGGGAGGGAGACAGGAGACAGGGTGGGGAGGAGACAGGGTGGGGAGGAGACAGGGTGGGGAGGAGACAGGGTGGGGAGGAGACAGGGTGGGGAGGAGACAGGGAGACAGGGTGTGGAGGAGACAGGGTGGGGAGGAGACAGGGAGACAGGGTGGGGAGGAGACAGGGTGGGGAGGAGACAGGGTGGGGAGGAGACAGGGTGGGGGAGGAGACAGGGTGGGGAGGAGACAGGGAGACAGGGTGGGGAGGAGACAGGGTGGGAGGAGACAGGGAGACAGGGTGGGGAGGAGACAGGGTGGAGAGGAGACAGGGTGGGGAGGAGACAGGGTGGGGAGGAGACAGGGTGGGGAGGAGACAGGGTGGGGAGGAGACAGGGTGGGGAGGAGACAGGGTGGGGAGGAGACAGGGAGACAGGGTGGGGAGGAGACAGGGTGGGGAGGAGACAGGGTGGGGAGGAGACAGGGAGACAGGGTGGAGAGGAGACAGGGTGGGGAGGAGACAGGGAGACAGGGTGGGGAGGAGACAGGATGGGGAGGAGACAGGGAGACAGGGTGGGGAGGAGACAGGGTGGAGAGGAGACAGGGTGGGGAGGAGACAGGGAGACAGGGTGGGGAGGAGACAGGATGGGGAGGAGACAGGGAGACAGGGTGGGGAGGAGACAGGGTGGGAAGAGACAGGGAGACAGGGTGGGGAGGAGACAGGGAGACAGGGTGGGAGGAGACAGGGTGGGGAGGAGACAGGGTGGGGAGGAGACAGGGAGACAGGGTAGGGAGGAGACAGGGATGGGGAGGAGACAGGGTGGGGGA
Organism: Coregonus clupeaformis; assembly: GCF_020615455.1. Classification (NCBI taxonomy): domain Eukaryota; kingdom Metazoa; phylum Chordata; class Actinopteri; order Salmoniformes; family Salmonidae; genus Coregonus; species Coregonus clupeaformis. The sequence goes on from NW_025536897.1 coordinate 19,156, forward strand.
GGAGACAGGGAGACAGGGTGGGGAGGAGACAGGGAGACAGGGTGGGGAGGAGACAGGGTGGGGAGGAGACAGGAGACAGGGTGGGGAAGAGACAGGGAGACAGGGAGCATAAGTCAAATAAAGTGCAAACTCCACACTGAATCAAGAACACCTCCAAACCCACCTGGAAGTAGTTGAAAGTTGTTAACATACAGTATTTGAAGTCTGGCTGGTAGGACAGTCATGTGTGTTATACCTTGACGAAGTTGAGCAGGCGTCTGAATCCCCAGGGGACAGAGTAGAGCCACTCAGAGCCGGGGTCGGGCCAGCGAGGGTCCACCAGCTCGACCAGGTCGCGGTCGGTGAAGTAGCTGTTCCCGCGGCCAGACGGGTAGTTCTTCTGGGTGATGTAGCGCGTGGTGAAGTGGCCAATACCCAGGAAGTCACAGGTGCCCTTGATGTAACTCTTCTCCTGGGAAGAGAAGACTGGGAGACGGGAGATTCCCAGACCCTGCTGGGCACTCTTCCTACCTGGAGACCAGAGAGAGAGAGAGACCAGCTTACACTATGACCTCAAACCCTTAACCCTAACATTGGGAGGAGAAGACAGGGAGACGGGAGATTCCCAGACCCTGCTGGGCACTCGTCTTGTCTGTGGAGAGAGAGGCAGCAGGTGTGACAGTGACACATATATGTTTCTATGTCCTGTTACATATAAGCAGGGATGGAACTTAATGATTTTGGGCACGGGCAAGTACACTCAGTAAAAAGAAGGTGCTATCTAGAACCTAAAATGGTTCTTCGGCTGTCCCCATAGGAGAACCCTTTGAAGAACCCTTTTGGGTTCCATGTAAAACCCTTTCCACAGAGGGTTCTACATGGAACCCAAAAGAGTTCTTCCTGGAACCAAAAAGGGTTCTCCTATGGCGACAGCTGAAGAACCCTTTCAGAGTGTAGACCACCATTTTTACTATCCCGGGTCTATAATCTGTGCCATTCGATATTTCAAAAGACAGCCGGCGGGCTAGTTGGGTCGATTTTCTACTAGCCTGGTCTGAACAGTCCTAGCCTCAGGCTAGCAGGCTAGTTGGGTACATTTTCTACTAGCCTGGTCTGAACAGTACTAGCCTCAGGCTAGCAGGCTAGTTGGGTACATTTTCTACTAGCCTGGTCTGAACACTACTAGCCTCAGGTTAGCGAGCTAGTTGGGTAGATTTTCTACTAGCCTGGTCTGAACAGTACTAGCCTCAGGCTAGCAGGCTAGTTGGGTACATTTTCTACTAGCTTGGTCTGAACAGTACTAGCCTCAGGCTAGCAGGCTAGCTTCATTTAAACGCTGTGGGTTGTTCCTGGAAATGGAACACCAAGCTGTGACAATACATTACTTGCCTATGTAGTCTTTCATGACCTGAGGGTAGTCCCCATTGAAGATGGGTGTAGCGAACCAGCCCATGTAGAACTGGACATATCTCTCTGCTGCCTCGATGTCTCTCTGGTTGGTGATGTCCACTGGCTCCCCCCAGTCTGCCAACAACGAGATCCCAACCAAGCCTTTCTGTTTGCTTCGCCATTGAGTGTCATAAGTGTGCCAAACCTTAGCATGTGCCTGTTCAAATGAAGAAGAAGACAATATGTTATTCTGTATCAGGTGACAGACAGTACAGTAGGCCAATAAATGGAATTAGATTCCTGACAATATGAAATATAATGATCTTATAAACAACTAGTGATTACCTTGATAATGTGGTGGGCAGCTTTGTAGGCCCCAGTGCCCCTCAGCTTCAGTCCAGGTGCATGTTCTCCGGTCTCATAGCCCTCCACAGCGCTAGACTACAAACACAGTCTCATAGCCCTCCACAGCGCTAGACTACAAACACAGTCTCATAGCCCTCCACAGCGCTAGACTACAAACACAGTCTCATAGCCCTCCACAGTGCTAAACTACAAACACAGTCTCATAGCCCTCCACAGCACTAAACTACAAACACAGTCTCATAGCCCTCCACAGCACTAAACTACAAACACAGTCTCATAGCCCTCCACAGCACAAAACTACAAACACAGTCTCATAGCCCTCCACAGCGCTAAACTACAAACACAGTCTCATAGCCCTCCACAGCACTAAACTACAAAACACAGTCTCATAGCCCTCCACAGCACTAAACTACAAACACAGTCTCATAGCCCTCCACAGCACTAAACTACAAACACAGATACAGTACACTGCATTACTGTACACTAAGACTTATCAAATATAATGTTTATGGAAGTCCTGAGTCAAAATACATTGTGTCAAATACTTTAAAATACTTTAGCCTATTTGAAAGTATTTGATACATGTATTTGGCTCTGGTTCATGGTTAAGCTAACCTACAGTACTCTTCTGGAGGAGGATGGTTCATATACTGTGTGTCTCCCAAGTGGCACCCTATTCCCTATATAGTGCACTACTTTTGATCAGAGTCCTATGGGCCCTGGTAAACATTAGTGCACTATATAGGGAATAGGGTGCCATTTGGCACACAGCCTGTGTGTCCATCAGATAATGTATTATGGATCATGTATTACGGATCATGTGTTATGGATAATGTATTGTCTTACCCATGGGTTGTTGAAGGTCATCCAGTATTTGACTCTGTCACCAAACCTCTCAAAGCATAAGTTGGCAAAGTCGTTGAAATAGTTCACCATGCTGACGTTCTGCCATCCACCATACTTCTCCTCTAAGACCTGGGTGGTCACAGGGAAGGAAGGTTACTATAGGTCACACAAGACCTGGGTGGTAACAGGGAAGGAAGGTTACTATAGGTCACACAAGACCTGGGTGGTAACAGGGAAGGAAGGTTACTATAGGTCACACAAGACCTGGGTGGTAACAGGGAAGGAAGGTTACTATAGGTCACACCAGACCTGGGTGGTAACAGGGAAGGAAGGTTACTATAGGTCACACAAGACCTGGGTGGTAACAGGGAAGGAAGGTTACTATAGGTCACACAAGACCTGGGTGGTAACAGGGAAGGAAGGTTACTATAGGTCACACAAGACCTGGGTGGTAACAGGGAAGGAAGGTTACTATAGGTCACACCATGTCATGGATAGGGAATGTGTTGTAGTAGACTTGTCATCTGGGATCATCATAACAGGAAACATCCCTCCACACTCTTCTTTCAATGAAGCCACTGATACAAATGCTGTACAGTCAGGTCCACATACGTATGGGATTTATATGGAGTTAGATTACTGACAACATTATTTAAATCTGATTTCTGTAAATATATGGATCAAAAAATGTGTCATGTTTTGCATTGAACTGTAGCTTTGTATGTGCTAGCTCAGCAAGCTAATAGCGATTCACTACTGGTTAGCACACAGTCAGTCAGTTCTCAGTCAGTCAGTACCTAGTCAGTCAGTCAGTACCCAGTTAGTTAGTACCCAGTCAGTCAATCAGTACCCAGTCAGTCAGTACCCAGTCAATCGGTACCCAGTCAGTCAGTCAGTACCCAGTCAGTCAGTACCCAGTCAATCGGTACCCAGTTAATCAGTCAGTACCCAGTTAGTCAGTACCCAGTCAATTAGTATCGAATCAGTCAGTCAGTTCCCAATCAGTAAGTCAGTACCCAGTCAGTCAGTACCCAGTCAGTCAGTACCCAGTCAGTCACTACCCAGTCAGTCAATCAGTACCCAGTCAGTCAGTCAGTACCCAGTCAGTAAGTACCCAGTCAATCAGTACCCAGTTAATCAATACTCAATCAGTCAGTCAGTAACCAGTCAGTCAGTACCCAGTTAATCAATACTCAATCAGTCAGTCAGTACTCAGTCAGTCAGTCAGTACGCAGTCAGTCAGTCAGTACCAAATCAGTCAGTACCCAGTCAGTCAGTACCCAGGCAGTCAATCAGTACCCAGTCAGTCAGTCAGTACCCAGTCAAGTCAGTACCCAGTCAGTACACAGTCAGTACACAGTCAGTCAGTCAGTACCCAGTCAGTCAGTACCCAGTCAGTCAGTCAGTACCCAGTCAGTCAGTCAGTACCCAGTCAGTCAGTCAGTACCCAGTCAGTCAGTCAGTACCCAGTCAGTCAGTCAGTACCCAGTCAGTCAGTCAGTACCCAGTCAGTCAGTACCCAGTCAGTCAGTACCCATTCAGTCAGTCAGTACCCAGTCACTACCCAGTCATTGAGTACCCAGTCAGTCAATCAGTACCCAATCATTCAGTCACTACCCAGTTAGTCAGTACCCAGTCAGTCAGTACCCAGTCAGTCAATCAGTACCCAGTCAGTCAATCAGTACCCAATCAGTCAGTCAGTACCCAGTCATTCAGTGCCCACCTGTGGCAGATCCCAGTGGTACAGGGTGACTATTGGTGTGATGTTATTGTCCAGGAGCATGTTGATCAGGTCATCATAGTATTTTATCCCCTTCTCATTGATGTGGTCAGCTGGAGAGGAAAAAAAGACATTTCCATTACGTATAACATTCACGAAAAACATTATGAAGCTTTGTCCTGGACAAAGTGGAGAATCTGGACTATGAAGTATGTTCAGTGGAGAATCTGGACTATGAAATATGTTCAGTGGAGAATCTGGACTATGAAGTATGTTCAGTGGATAATCTGGACTATGAAGTATGTTCAGTGGAGAATCTGGATTATGAAGTATGAAGCATTTACTTTTGATTCCGTTGGGAAAGATCCTTGGCCAGGAGATGGAGAAACGATAGTGGTTAAACTTCATGTCCTTCATCAAGGTGATGTCATCCTAGAAGATATTGACAATGTCATGTCAAAGTGTCAATTGAGACGGAGCCATATGGTTCAAATATCAAATGGCACCCTATTTCCTTTGCAGTGCACTACTTTTAACCACTTTTTACTATACAGATAGTCTGTCTACTGTCTATGCAGTCTATTCACCTTGAATTTGTAGTATCCTTCGCAGGAGTGGTCTCCGGTGTCGTTGAGGAAGATTTTTCCCTTCTTGTGGGCGAACACGTCCCAGATGCTCATCCCCTTGCCATCCTTGTCCCAGGCTCCCTCTGTCTGGTACGCAGAGCCCCCAGCCCCCCAGGAAAACCCTTCAGAGAGATATAGAGGTTAGCTGTCTGGTAAGCAGAGCCCCCAGCCCCCCAGCAAAACCCTTCAGTCAGATATAGAGGTTAACTGTCTGGTACGCAGAGCCCCCAGCCCCCCAGGAAAACCCTTCAGAGAGATATAGAGTTGTCACGTCTCCTCCTGTGGCTCCCCTCCGGCGCTCTGATTCGCCGGTCTACTGAGCCACCGGTCTGAGTGCACCACCTCGGCAACAGCGGAATGGAAACCCAACCTCCAGCGCACCTGCACCTCATCATCTCATCACCACCCCTATTTAGCCCTGGACTGTTCTGGAAGATGTTGTGTGTGATTGTTTAGCTTCGTGTCGTTTACTCTATCTTTGTTATTTCTCTTTATCATTGTTAAGTAAACCTTGGCCTTGTTAATTCCTGCGTCTGCGTCCTGCCTCTTCGTATACTCAGTACTCGTCACAGAATCACACACCAAACGAAAATGGATGCAGCAGGAGTTTCCCAGTGCCTGGACCAGCACCAGCAGCAGCTTGCCCAGTTGAACGGCGCCATGCAGGAAGTGCTCCAAACTCTGCTAAATCTGCCCAGCGCTCCGGGTCCACCTCAGGGTGCGGCGAGTGCCCCAAATCCACCTGTTCCCGTGCTATCACCCAGTTCTGCGGGAACCCTCGCCCTACCGGAGCGCTATGACGGTAAAACTACTAAATGTAGTGGCTTCCTGCTACAGGTTTCACTTTATCTGGCGCGTCAGCCTGGGGCATATCCATCTGACCAAGCCAGGATAGCGCTGGTGATTTCGCTCCTTCAAGGAAAGGCGCTGGATTGGGCCACGGCAGTCTGGGAAGGAGAGGAGGCAGTGGCGCTTCCCTACCCCACCTTCCTCGGAGTCCGCCCTCCAGCCCAACATTCCACATGAGTACGCAGATCTCTCTGATGTCTTCTCTTCATTAAAGGCTACGTGTCTCCCTCCTCACAGGCCCTGGGACTGCACCATTGACCTGCTGGAGGGACAACACCCCCCGAAGAGTCGCATTTACCCCCTTTCCATGGCGGAGACTGAGGCCATGGAGAAGTATGTGGCGGAGACCCTGAAACAGAGGTTCATCAGACGCTCTACCTCTCCTGCCTCCGCCAGCTTCTTCTTCGTGGCCAAAAAAGACGGAGGACTGAGACCATGCATTGACTACAGGGGGCTGAACGCAGTCACCACCAAGTACCGGTACCCCCTCCAATCTGGTTCCGTCGGCCATCGAGCAGCTTCGAGGGGCCCGGTACTTTACCAAGTTGGACCTGAGGAGTGCCTACAACCTGATCCGAATCCGGGAAGGAGACGAGTGGAAGACGGCATTCAGCACTACCTCAGGCCACTATGAATACTGCGTCATGCCCTACGGCCTCGCCAACACACCTTTTGTGTTCCAGTCCTTCGTCAATGACGTGTTCCGGGACATGCTGAGTAGACAGGTGGTGGTGTACATTGACGATATCCTGATCTACTCGGTTACATTCGAGGAGCACGTCAGGGACGTTCGAGCTGTCCTACTCCGCCTCCAGGAACACAGCCTGTTGGTGAAGGGGGAGAAATTCCACCAACAGGCCATCTCCTTCCTGGGATACCGGATCAGTCCTCAGGGGGTGTTCATGGAAGGAGTGAAGACGGACGCCATCAGCTCATGGCCAGTTCCCACCACCATCAAGGGCCTACAGAGCTTCCTAGGCTTTGTTAATTTCTACCGGCATTTAATCAGGTCCTTCAGCTCCATAGCCGCCCTGCTCACCTCTCTCCTTAAGGGTGGGCCTCAGAAGCTGCCCTGGAATCCTGAGGCTGACGCTGCCTTCAAGAGGATGAAGGAGAGGTTCAACACAGCGCCCATCCTAAAACACCCAGATCCTTCTCGTCCTTTCATCCTGGAGGTGGACGCATCGGAGGAGGGTGTGGGTGCGGTCCTCTCCCAGCGGCATGGTAAGCCAGAGAAAATGTATCCCTGTGCCTTTTTCTCTAAAAAGCTTACCCCCGCAGAGAGGAACTATGGAGTTGGTACAGGGAGCTGTTGGTGGTGGTCCTCGCTCTGGAGGAATGGAGACACTGGCTGGAGGGCGCAGTCCATCCATTCCGGATTCTTACTGACCACCGGAATTTGGAGCACATACGGGCAGTGAAACGGATGAACTCTCGTCAAGCCAGGTGGGCCCAATTTCTCACTTGCTTCCAATTCATTCTGTCCTACCGCCCAGGATCCCAGAATGTGAAGGCCGACGCACTCTCCAGGATGCACCATACCGGAGAAAGGAAGGATCTGGGGGTCCTATCCTGCCCTCGTCTCTCATCGTTGCACCTGTCATTTGGGATGTGGACGAAGACATCCGCCTGGTGGCTCAGGAGGACCCAGCGCCTGCCAACGCCCCTGCGGGGCATGTGTATGTACCCACCAGTGTCCGTGACCACCTGCTGATCTGGGCGCACACTACCCTTACGGCAGGGCACTCTAGTATTACGCACATTCTCTAGCCCAAAAATACTGGTGGCCCACCTTGGCTTCTGATGTCTCCCGCTATGTCAACTCCTGTTCCGTATGTGCCCAAACGAAGACACCTCGAACGCCCCGGCAGGCAAACTAGTTCCTCTCCCAGTGCCTCAGCGACCTTGGTCACACCTGTCCATAGACTTTGTCACCGACCTTCCACGTTCTGACAGCTTCACCACAGTCCTGGTGGTCGTAGATTGGTTCTCCAAATCATGCCGTTTTTTGCCACTAACTGGTCTTCCTTCTGCTCTCCAGGTCGCTGAGGTCCTGTTCCAACAGGTCTTCCGGCATTATGGACTTCCGGAGGACATCGTCTCGGACCGTGGCCCCCAATTCACCTCCCGAGTGTGGAAGGCTTTCCTGGAGAAGATCGGGCCACGGCCAGCCTCACTTCTGGGTATAGGCCTCAGTCGAATGGGCAGGTGGAGCTCATGAACCAGGAGCTGGGGAGGTTTCTTCATTGCCACTATCAGGACCGGCAGGGTGAGTGGGCAAGGTTTCTTCCCTGGGCAGAATATGCCCAGAACTCCCTCGTTCACTCCTCCACGGGGCTCACTCCCTTCCAGTGCGTCCTGGGGTACCAGCCGGCCCTGGCCCCTTGGACACCCAGCCAGATCGATGCGACCGCTGTTGACGAGTGGTTCCACAGGGCCGGACAGGTCTGGGACGCGCCCATGTCCATCTCCAGTGGGCCATTCGTCGGCAGAAGGACCAACCCAGCTAACAAAATTACGTTCCAGGACGTGACCACAAAGTTATTTTAGTCCCCACATAAGTCATGATAACGTTATTGTGAAACTTACAGACGATGTTCCAAAATGTATTTCTATCATTCCGATTGTAACGTTATATGAAGACAAACCACAGCTCTAAATGTAACGTTATGAAATGTTCCTAGGATATCTCCAAAATAACATGATATTCAGAACCTTTCATGGACTACCAAGGAAAAAAAAATTATGTTCCCATGTATCTCTATTTGCACATAATCTCTTGCACATCTAGCATTCCAGTGTTAATACTATTGTAATTATTCTGCACTATAGCCCATTTATTGCCTTACCTCCATAACTTGCTACATTTGCACACACTGTATATATATTTTCTGTTGTATTTTCTGACTTTATGTTTTTTTTTCTTTACCCCATATGTAACTCTGTGTTGTTTTTATTGCACTACTTTGCTTTATCTTGGCCAGGTCGCAGTTGTAAATGAGAACCTGTTCTCAACTGGCTTACCTGGTTAAATAAAGGTGAAATAAAAAAATAAAAATGTCTGTATAGCGACCTGATATTTATAACCTCTAAAATACTTATTAGAAACGGGCTATGACATTCAGTACCTCTGGAAGACTTAAGGGGAATGTTACAAATGTCTCAGTTACGTTCCTTGTTAGCTGGGAAGCCGACCGCCACCACAGTGAGGCCCCTGTATTCCAGCCTGGGGATCGTATCTGGCTGTCCACAAAAAACCTCCCTCTCCGCCTGCCCTGCAAGAAACCGAGCCCCCGGTTTGTGGGGCCGTTTAAGGTCCTCCGGCGGATAAATTAGGTATCATACCAGCTGCTCCTTCCCCCTCACTACTGTGTCTCACCCACTTTTCATGTGTCTCTCCTCAGGCCGGTGGTTCCTGGTCCTCTGGCGGATGCCGTCCCCCGGGGTACGCCTCCTCCGCCCCTGGACACTGACGGGAGTCCAGCGTATGTGGTGAGGGACCTGCTGGACTCCGGGTTCCGTGGGGGACGGCTCCATTACCTGGTGGACTGGGAGGGGTATGGTCCTAAGGAGAGGAGCTGGGTTCCGGCTGGGGACGTTCTGGACCCCAACCTAATTCGGGACTTCCACCGTTGTCGCACTGACCGGCCCACTCCTCGTCCTCAGGGTCGTCCTCCTGGCCGGCGACGTCCAGAGGCTGGAGCCGCGCGTCGGGGGGGTACTGTCACGTCTCCTCCCGTGGCTCCACTCCGCCGCTCTGATTCGCCGGTCTACTGAGCCACCGGTCTGAGCGCACCACCTCGGCAACACCGGAATGGAAACCCAACGCACCCTCATCACCTCCAGCGCACCTGCACCTCATCATCTTATCACCACCCCTATTTAGCCCTGGACTGTTCTGGAAGATGTTGTGTGTGATTGTTTAGCTTCGTGTCGTTTACTCTATCTTTGTTATTTCTCTTTGTTATTGTTTAGTAAACCTTGACCTTGTTAATTCCTGCGTCTGCGTCCTGCCTCTTCGTATACTCAGTACTCGTCACAAGAGGTTAGCAACAACTCTTCATTCCTGTGAGAAAATAAATTACATGTCTCTCTCTCTCTCTCTCTCTCTCTCTCTCTCTCTCTTAATTTCTGTAATTCTTATTCTGCAGATCTTATTTCTAGTTGTATAAATATGTTTTGCTGTTAGTTATAGACCTTTTTTAACATGATTTCGGTCACTTCTGCATTTCTCCTTGTACAGTCGCCTACCAGTTGGGAAAGTGCCATAGTAGAATGATCCGCGTTCACTCTTGGTCCAGTCAAAGTCTTCGCTGGCTGACACACACAGCACCAGCACAAGCACATGCTGCGGCTTCAGCATCCGCTGTAGTAACATGGTGTTGATCTGTCACACGTGGCTCACTGTCTCCGGTCACACCTGTACATAGAAGGAAGAATCACACAGTATGTTTATAAACGCTTAAGAGTTACTATGGATACTTATAGTCAGTGTCATAACACTGTACTTCATAGAAAGTGTTACCCCTTTATTCTTTTACTTTAATGCCAATGAGTAGAAAACTGATCTCAGATAATACTTAAACACTCATCTCAGGGATGAATTACTTCTGTGTAATTAACACCATTGTATTAATAGTATACAGAGCTCAAACTGCAGATAGTTTGTCTCAAGACAAGTCTACCAATCTGAGTTGATACAAACAATATACTATATATTTTCATATAATACTGATAGAAATCACACAAATAAATCCCTTTCAGCTCTTCTATCAAATGGACGCCCAACACAGACTTACACAGAGGCGCTAGATATCCAACGTCTGTGGATAAAAGCATCCTAATTAACTCACACTGGAAAACATCTCCAAATAATGGTTTAAACTCAGAAATAAGCAATAGTCCATTGAAAACGCTGACACCACATCATTCTCAGGCCCAAACTAAGATTAAAGGAATGATCTAGCCTCATTTCAACCAGCCATGAGATACACTGACGCAAAACGCAATTAAAGACAAGAAGTACGTCAGCTTGTCCAACACAGTCAGTATCAGTGACATGTCAAACTG
>NW_025536897.1:35000-47116 GCF_020615455.1 Coregonus clupeaformis
GATTAAATCACCTTTAACAGAAATAGCTATATACTTGATAAATATCAATATAATTCAGAACAAAACAGAATAGAATCAAATAGAGTAGAATATCGTTTATTCTTCTCTGAGGAGGAAATTATTTTCAGTATCATTGCAGTATTTCAGATCTGGCCAATCCTGTTTTTTTCACAATGACATTCCTAACATGTGTTTATCAACAAACAAAAACCATATAGATGTGTCTTGTTCCTAGCTGTGCCCTCCGCCACCCTGTAGTTCTCTGCAGTCAGTCTATGCACATTTCATTGGTCCACGGCTCAGAGGTCAGAGGTTGTCTCTCTGTGTGTTTCAGATGGGTGGGCTATGAGCATGAGAACTTCAGAGGGCGCCAGTACCTGTGGGACATGTCAGAGAGGGGAGAGTACAACTGCTACGACAAGTGGTGTGCCCAGGTGGACCATGTCTCCTCGGTGCGCTCAGTCAAACAGGTGAGACGGAGAGGACCCACAGAGAGGCATACAAACACACACACACACACACGCAAACACACACACACACAGACAAACACACACACACACACAGACAAACACACACACACACAGACAAACACACAGGGGCAATACTCGCAAACTAAAATGGCTAGCTACTAGTTTCTCTCATTGGCCAACCTGACACAATTAGCCCCGACGCTGAGGACGACCCACACAGACTGGGACAAACCGATACACACACACACACACACAGACACCCCCCCCCTAACTCTCTATCTTCTCTCCCAGGACTCGTCTCCTGCGCGCGCCCATCTGTTTGAGAGGGCTGGGTTCTCTGGTAAGAGGACAGAGCTACAGGATGACATCCCTAACATGATGACTCGCTACAGTCTGAACAGGGCCGCCTCTATCCGTGTCCTGGGAGGAGTGTAAGTAGTCCTCTTACAACATACGGTCTGAACAGGGCTGCCTCTACCAGGTCCAGATAACCATGTTAGAAGTACGGGTCCCAAATGGCACCCTATTCCCTATATTTAGTGTACTACTTTTGACCAGGACCTGTAAGTGATATTTAGGACGCAGACAAATATTGTACTTGAGTTGTGGCTGCGTTTGACGTGGTGGGAGGAGCGTAAGTAAAGTACACTTCCTCTACATAGGTGGTTGACCCGGAGATGAGTTCAACAAGGGTTCTCTTTGTTTTACTGAGTTACATTTCCAGTTAAACGATTTGAATGAACATTCCAGAATGTTATGTTGAAACTGCAAATGTCTTTTTTTTGCAGCAATATTCAAACAGCAAATGACTTTGCTGTTCTTACTACAAGTAGTAGAAACCCGACATGACCACATTACTATTTTGTAGCTTCAGTTTAGACCCGAAACAGGCATGTTCGCCGCACACCACCTTGTCTGACTGTTAGTTAAGGTTAGCGAACGTTCGCGGCTGATACAAAACAAATGGAATGTTTTAGCTAACGTTAGCTAACATTCGCAAACTATTTCCCTTGTTGCAAACAATGGCTATTTGAAGAATCTCAAATATAACATTTATTTAGATTTGTTTAACACTTTCTTGGTTACTACATGATTCCATATGTGTTATTTAATCGTTTTGATGTCTTCACTATATTATTCTACAATGTAGAAAATAGTAAAAATAAAGAAAAACCCTTGAATGAGTAGCTGTGCCCAAACTTTTGACTGGTACTGTATATATACATACACTGCTCAAAAAAATAAAGGGAACACTTAAACAACACAATGTAACTCCAAGTCAATCACACTTCTGTGAAATCAAACTGTCCACTTAGGAAGCAACACTGATTGACAATACATTTCACATGCTGTTGTGCAAATGGAATAGACAACAGGTGGAAATTATAGGCAATTAGCAAGACACCCCCAATAAAGAAGTGGTTCTGCAGGTGGTGACTACAGACCACTTCTCAGTTCCTATGCTTAATGGCTGATGTTTTGGTCACTTTTGAATGCTGGCGGTGCTTTCACTCTAGTGGTAGCATGAGACGGAGTCTACAACCCACACAAGTGGCTCAGGTAGTGCAGCTCATCCAGGATGGCACATCAATGCGAGCTGTGGCAAGAAGGTTTGCTGTGTCTGTCAGCGTAGTGTCCAGAGCATGGAGGCGCTACCAGGAGACAGGCCAGTACATCAGGAGACGTGGAGGAGGCCGTAGGAGGGCAACAACCCAGCAGCAGGATCGCTACCTCCGCCTTTGTGCAAGAAGGAGCAGGAGGAGCACTGCCAGAGCCCTGCAAAATGACCTCCAGCAGGCCACAAATGTGCATGTGTCTGGTATGAGGGCCCGACGTCCACAGGTGGGGGTTGTGCTTACAGCCCAACACCGTGCAGGACGTTTGGCATTTGCCAGAGAACACCAAGATTGGCAAATTCGCCACTGGCGCCCTGTGCTCTTCACAGATGAAAGCAGGTTCACACTGAGCACATGTGACAGACATGACAGAGTCTGGAGACGCCGTGGAGAACGTTCTGCTGCCTGCAACATCCTCCAGCATGACCGGTTTGGCGGTGGGTCAGTCATGGTGTGGGGTGGCATTTCTTTGGGGGGCCGCACAGCCCTCCATGTGCTCGCCAGAGGTAGCCTGACTGCCATTAGGTACCGAGATGAGATCCTCAGACCCCTTGTGAGACCATATGCTGGTGCGGTTGGCCCTGGGTTCCTCCTAATGCAAGACAATGCTAGACCTCATGTGGCTGGAGTGTGTCAGCAGTTCCTGCAAGAGGAAGGCATTGATGCTATGGACTGGCCCGCCCGTTCCCCAGACCTGAATCCAATTGAGCACATCTCGGACATCATGTCTCGCTCCATCCACCAACGCCACGTTGCACCACAGACTGTCCAGGAGTTGGCGGATGCTTTAGTCCAGGTCTGGGAGGAGATCCCTCAGGAGACCATCCGCCACCTCATCAGGAGCATGCCCAGGCGTTGTAGGGAGGTCATACAGGCACGTGGAGGCCACACACACTACTGAGCCTCATTTTGACCTGTTTTAAGGACATTACATCAACGTTGGATCAGCCTGTAGTGTGGTTTTCCACTTTAATTTTGAGGGTGACTCCAAATCCAGACCTCCATGGGTTGATAAATTTGATTTCCATTGATAATTTTTGTGTGATTTTGTTGTCAGCACATTCAACTATGTAAAGAAAAAAGTATTTAATAAGATTATTTCATTCATTCAGATCTAGGATGTGTTGTTTAAGTGTTCCCTTTATTTTTTTGAGCAGTGTATATACTTTAAACACGTTTTATTGTTTTGGTTAAGAATAGTTTCAAGGACTAACATCGCTGTCGTAGTTTCAAGGGCTAACATCTGACTTAGCTTTACCATCGCTGTCGTAGTTTCAAGGGCTAACATCTGACTTAGCTTTACCATCGTTGTCGTAGCTTCAAGGACTAACATTTGGTTTAGCTCTACCATGACATCCAGTTCCGTCCTGCCGTCATGGGTCAGCAATGTAAACGCAGCTATATACACGTCAAATGCTGTACTTTAGCAATGTTTGATTTAGTTGGCCTGGCCAAGTAGAATCAATAGGATAATCCCAAAGTTGAAACCTCCAAGCTCTAGTTGAAGGAGTTAAAGGAACTAATGTAATGTGTCTATAATCACCCCGTTTCTTTTCCTGTCCCTGCCTGCCTGCCTGCCTGTCTGCCTGTCTGTCTGTCTGTCTGTCTGTCTGTCTGTCTGTCTGTCTGCCTGCCTGCCTGCCTGCCTGCCTGCCTGCCTGCCTGCCTGCCTGTCTGCCTGCCTGCCTGCCTGTCTGTCTGTCTGTCTGTCTGTCTGCCTGCCTGCCTGCCTGCCTGCCTGTCTGCCTGCCTGCCTGTCTGTCGGTCTGTCTCTCCAGCTGGGTGGTGTACCAGGAGCCCAACTACAGAGGTCCTCACTATGTCCTGGAGAAACGTGACTACAACAACGCCTCTGACTGGGGCTCCCAGAGCAGCACTGTGGGCTCCATGCGCCGGGTCCAGTTCAATAACTAACTAACTAACTCTGTAAGCCCCCTAACCTCGTACACCCCCCTGCCCTAACCCCCCGCCACCACCCCTCCCCTAACCAACAGGAGGACTCCACACCTGCACCCCTTGGACGTGACCACATACTCTGTCAGCTTAACACACACACACACATTATGCAAAACTACCAGAAACCTATTTTAATAATAAACAGTGAAAAGACAATTGCTCGTGTTGCGTTTTGTTTTGTTTTCAGGGTTGTGATGATGATGTAATTGGGGTATTCGTTGTGTTATATTTTCTCACGGGTTGATTGAAAACCCTGCTACTAATCAGACATACGGTATGCAGAGCAGAAGGGTTCTTGATGAAGTAAGCACACTAACGAGTGCAACAAGCTCCCAGCACTTAGGCTCCGACGTACAAAGCATTGAGTATAATGGGGACAACTGATGTACAAAGCATTTAGTATAACGGGTACAACTGATGTACAAAGCATTTAGTATAATGGGGACAACTGATGTACAAAGCATTTAGTATAACGGGGACAACTGATGTACAAAGCATTTAGTATAATGGTTGTCATAAAAAAGGAGAGCATTTCTGCACACAAATAATTACACACAATGGTTGTGTAACATTTCAGTTGTATCACAACAATTGTGTCAAATGCGTTTGTACATCAGTTGTAACCTGAGTGTGTACGGGGTCATATTAAGCTGACAATTAGCAGACACACAATATAGACTGATACATTGTCAGCTGTTTACTACAGGTAGTGTTCTAGTATAGACTGACACATTGTCAGCTGTTTACTACAGGTAGTCTTCTAGTATAGACTGACACATTGTCAGCTGTTTACTACAGGTAGTGTTCTAGTATAGACTGACACATTGTCAGCTGTTTACTACAGGTAGTGTTCTAGTATAGACTGACACATTGTCAGCTGTTTACTACAGGTAGTGTTCTAGTATAGACTGACACATTGTCAGCTGTTTACTACAGGTAGTCTTCTAGTATAGACTGACACATTGTCAGCTGTTTACTACAGGTAGTGTTCTAGTATAGACTGACACATTGTCAGCTGTTTACTACAGGTAGTGTTCTAGTATAGACTGACACATTGTCAGCTGTTTACTACAGGTAGTGTTCTAGTATAGAACCTTCTTGTACCATTTTAGAACAACAAACATTGTTAGAACTTTTCTAGAAGTTAGATATGCAAATGCCAGGAACCGCCCACATGGTTAAATCTCATCAAAACTAATGGCAGTAAACCTCTCAAGGCAAATTGCAAATGAGGTGTTTTCCCACCTGCGTAAACATAGACTAAACCAGCCTTCACTCCAATAAGCCACGTCTAGTTATATACACTAACAACAATATAAAGGCAACATGCAACAATTTCAAAGATTTTACTGAGTTACAGTTCATATAAGGAAATCTGTCAATTGAAATAAATAAATGAGGCCCTAATCTATGGATTTCACATGGCTGGGAAAACAGACATGCATCTGTTGGTCATAGATACCTTTAAAGAAAAAAGGTATGGGCGTGGATCAGAATACTAGTCAGTATCTGGTGTGACCACCATTTGCCTCATGCAGCTTGACACATCTCCTTCCCATTGAGTTGATCAGGCTGTTGATTGTGGCCTGTGGAATGTTGTCCCACTCCTCTTCAATGGCTGTGGGAAGTTGCTGGATATTGGCGGGAACTGGAACACGCTGTCGTACACGTCGATCCAGAGCATCCCAAACATGCTCAATGGGTGACATGTCTGGTGAGTATGCAGGCCATGGAAGAACTGGGACATTTTCAGCTTCCAGGAATTGTGTACAGATCCTTGCGACATGGGGTAGTGCATTAGTTTAATATGCTGAAACCTGAGGTTATGGCGGCGGATGAACGACACGACAACGGGCCTCAGGATCTCGTCAAGGCATCTGTGCATTCAAATTGCCATCAATAAAATGCAATTGTGTTAGTTGTCCGTAGCTTATGCCTGCCCATACCATAACCCCACCGCCACCATGGGGCACTCTGTTCACAACGTTGACATCAGCAAACTGCTCGCCCACACAACGCCATACACTCTGTCTGCCATCTGCCCGGTACAGTTGAAACCGCGATTCATCCGTGAAGAGCACACTTCTCCAGCGTGCCAGTGGCCATCGAAGGTGAGCATTTGCCCACTGAAGTATATGTTTATTTATTTTCCCATTTGTACTTTAACTATTTGCACATTGTTACAACACTATATATATATATATATATATATATATATATATATATATATATATATATATACATAATATGACATTTGAAATGTCTTTATTATTTTGTAACTTCTGAGTGTAATGTTTACTGTTAATATTGATTGTTTATTTCACTTTTGTTTACTATCTACTTCACTTGCTTTGGCAATGTTAACACACGTTTCCCATGCCAATAAAGCCCTTAAATTGAATTGAATTGAATTGAATTGAGAGAGAGAGAGAATGTACCACATGGGCATCAAGGATTCCCCTGCAAGGTTTATGACCACTCTAGTGTTATATTACATCTCTATGGGTTTATGACCACTCTAGTGTTATATTACATCTCTATGGTGAATTTAAAATGGATTAAATTGAGATTGTGTGTCACTGGCCTAAACACAATACCCCATAATGTGCAAGTGGATTGATACATTTAGAAATGTTTACAAATTCTGTTCACCATCTTTAAATCTATGCACACATGCTCCTCTCTCTCTCTCTCTCTCTCTCTCTCCTCTCTCTCGCTCTCTCTCTCACACACTCACACACACACACACACACACAAATAACATTGTAGTGTGTTGTTATTCATAGAGACGACATGTCAGCCCTAGACGGGGCAGAGACAGCGAGAGTACTGCTCTGACTTATAAATAGATGTGAATACACCCAACATCCCACACACACACAGGCACAGGCACACACAGGCACAGGCACACACAGGCACACACAGGCACAGGCACACACAGGCACACACAGGCACACACAGGCACACACAGGCACACACACACTCGTTCTCACACATACACACTAGTGCAAATGCTAAATAAGCAACTGTGAGTTGGAATCATCCAGAGGCCAGAAAATATACATATGTCACTTTGGATATCTGTGTCTGCTAAATGTCCATGTTGTTAGTTACCATAATAACATATACTACCCTATGTGCCCTGGTCCAAAACAGTGCACTAGGAAAAGAGTGGCATTTGGGACGCTGACATTATCAGGCCATTTCCTTCGTTTCTCTGATAGTTACGGGATCCAGACACGGATGACATGACTGGATGGATCATCATTCCAGACAAAACGTGTGTGTGTGTGTGTGTGTGTGTGCCTGTGTGTGTGTGTGTGTGTGTGTGTGTGTGTGTGTGTGTGTGTGTGTGTGTGCGTGCCTGTGTGTGTGTGTGTGTGTGCGTGCCTGTGTGTGTGTGTGTGTGTGCGTGTGTGTGTGTGTGCGTGCCTGTGTGTGTGTGTGTGTGTGCGTGCCTGTGTGTGTGTGCGTGTGTCACGGTTCAGACAGACGACCA
Organism: Coregonus clupeaformis; assembly: GCF_020615455.1. Classification (NCBI taxonomy): domain Eukaryota; kingdom Metazoa; phylum Chordata; class Actinopteri; order Salmoniformes; family Salmonidae; genus Coregonus; species Coregonus clupeaformis. Next base: position 42,542 of record NW_025536897.1, read on the forward strand.
GAGGACCACAATTGCGTCACACCAGAAAGTTTATTAAACTTAAGGGAGAAGGGGAAGTAGGGAGTGAATGAAGGCTCCAGGGTAACAGGGATCCCGTCCAATGTGCTGGGTCTGTGCCCCCAGTGGCAGCGATGCGTCCTATGAAGCCGGTGGTGGGTGGTCCAGAAGTCCTGGGGGGGGGAGACACAGACACAACAGGGCGGAATGAAACAAGGCAGCAGTACAGTTCAAGGGAAATCCAAAAGACGTAGTAGCAAGGCAGAAGGCTGGTCAGAGTTACCGGGATTGAAGAGTAGTCAGGAGTCGTAATGGCAGAAGCAGGTCTGGATCTCCTGAGGCAGAAGAGTATCCAAAAACCAGGCAGGTCCGGGGTCACAAAACCAGGGTGAGCCAGAAGCGCGAGCAAACAGGTTCGGGTGTGAGCTTTGCAGACGATCTGACACCGGAGAGCTGAAAGACAGGGCCTAAAATACTGGGAGAGGTTAGTGGGTAATGCAGCGCAGCTGGCAGAGTAATTAGAGCCGAGCAGAGCAGGGACAGGTGGAGCTAGTTAGGCTGAGTAAGAGAGAGAGGTGAGCAGAGTGGAAACAAATTAAGGTGGTAACCCGGTGGAGTGAGAGGGCTCATGACAGAACCCCCCCAAGGGACGGCCCCAGAAGTCCCAAGAGCAACACCACGCCGGGCGGGAGGAGGGGAGCCGGAGGAGGGCTAGAACTCCTCCGAACGGTCCGAGTGAACGTCCTCATCCTCGGAGGAAGCCGGAGGGCCGTGGTCGGGAGATGGGACAGGTCCCGAGACAGGATCAGGCACAGGACAGGAAGCCGAGCGGGCAGGACGGTTAGGGACCCCTCTGAGGCGGTCCCCTACGGATTGCAGGTAGATCAGGATGCCGTTGGTGGAAAGCGGTGATGAGAGTCCTATCCACAATCCGACTAGCTGGCACCCAGGTCCTTTCCTCAGGTCCATAGCCCTCCCAGTCAATGAGGTACTGGAGACCCCCTACCCCTCCGTCTGGACCGAAGCAGGCGGCGGACGGTGTAAACCAGACCACCATCGACGAGCCGTGGAGGAGGAGGACAAGGCGCAGCAGGGACCAGCGGACTCTCATGGATGGGCTTAATCTTAGACACATGGAAAGTGGGGTGCACCCTCAGGGAATTAGGCAGTTGGAGCCGGACAGCAGTAGGGCTAATCACTCTTATAATAGGGAATGGGCCAATGAACCGAGGTGCCAGCTTCTGCGACTCCACCCTGAGTGGCAGGTTCTTCGATGACAACCACACCCTTTGACCAACATGGTAGGTGGGAGCAGGAATTCTCCGACGGTTGGCCCCGGTAGTGTAGCTGGCAACGGATCTGAGGAGTGTGGCTCGGGCTTGTGACCAGGTGCGGCGACATCGACGGGCAAAAGCAAGTGCAGATGGGCAAGTAACCTCCTCTTCCTGGCTGGCAAATAGAGGAGGCTGGTATCCATAAACACATTGGAAAGGGGACATACCGATGGCAGAGCAGGTCAGAGAATTGTGTGCGTACTCCACCCATGTCAATTGCTGCGACCAGGAGTGGGGGTTGCGTGAAGTCATGCATCGCAGTGCCTTCTCGAGCTCCTGATTAGCCCGCTCTGACTGCCCATTGGATTGGGGATGGAATCCGGAAGTCAGACTGACTGTGGCTCCCAGCAGGTGACAGAACTCCTTCCAAAAGCGGAGGAGAATTGTGGACCACGGTCAGAAACTACATCCTTTGGCAGTCCGTGGATCCGGAAGACGTGTTCCAGGACCACCTGGGCGGTCTCCTTGGCGGTTGGGAGCTTGGGGAGGGGAATGAAGTGTGCCATCTTGCTGAAACGGTCAACTATGGTGAGAATGACCGGTCATGCCACTTGAAGGGGGGCAGCCCCGTGACAAAGTCAAGGGCGATGTGAGACCAGGGACGTCTGGGCACAGGCAGGGGGCTGCAGCAATCCGGCTGGGGGGCTGGCAGGACGACTTGTGTTGGTTGCAGATGGGGCAGGCTTGGACGAATTCCCTACATCCTTCCTCAGAGAGGGCCACCAGAACCTCTGGGCGAGCAGGTTGTAAGTGCGGGTGGAGCCAGGGTGACAAGCTAGGCGGGAGTCATGTCCCCACTGAACGACCTGGGACCTCAGGTCTTCGGGGACAAAAAGGCGGTCAGCTGGGCAAGTGCTGGGACCTGGCTGGTTACGGAGAGCCTCCAGCACCTGTTCCTCAACAGCCCAGGTCAGAGCTGCAACGATGCAGGGACTTGGCAGAATCGACACAGGGTCCTTGGAGGGGGTGTCATCCTTCTGGAATTGACGGGAGAGGTCAGGAGCGGAGTTAGTAGGTACTGGCCGAGGGGGTAGTGCGGCAGCAAGCAGGCAGGTTCGGTGGCAGTCCTCTCCCCACTCCCTGATCACCCCGGTCACCCAGTCGAGCTGAGGGTTGTGCCGGCGGAGCCATGGGTAACCCAGGATGAGGGGTTGGCCTGGAGAGGGGAGCAGGTGAAACTGGATAGTTTCTTGATGGTTTCCGGACAGACCCATCGAGACCGGGGCCGTGACATGAGTGACCGATCCGAGTAAGTGTCCGTCCAGTGCCCGGGCAGGAATAGGAGGTGTCAAACGGAGGTTCTCCAGTCCCAGTTGGCGTGCCAGCTTGATGTCCATTATGTTGGCTTCGGCGCCAGAATCCACCAGAGCAGCCAGGGTGTGAGTTGAGTCAGAGAGGCGGAGGTGAACTTGCAGCAGGGGTTTGCGGTCGGAGGACTGGATGGTCATTGAACTCAACCGGACTCCCCCTATGCCCGGTGAGCTTCGGCCCTTTAAAGGGCAGGTTACCACACGATGTCCATCACCTCCACAATAGAGGCAGAGGTTTGAGGTGAAGCTGTCGCTGGCGCTCTGCAGGAGTGAGAGAGGCTCGCCCAATCTCCTAGGCTCAGACTGATCAAGCTGACCTGGGTGAGTGGCAGTAGATGACAGGAGCCCAGTCGGATCTCTCCGAATGCCGGTAGTAGGTGGACCTTGGCGCCCCCTCTCACGACGACGGGTCTGTATCCTTCTGTCGATCCTGACAGTCAGTGCGATGGCTTCATCAAGAGTGGAAGGCAGTTCCTGGGAGACCAACTGCGTCCTTGATATAGTCAGCCAAACTATGGAAGAACGCGTCCACCAACGATGGTGTGTTCCAAGAACTTCGTCTAGCCAGGGTTCGGAAGTCGATGGAATGGTCTGCGACTGTACGTCTGCCTTGTCGAATACTGAACAGTTCACGAGACGCCTCTGCGGTTGGTGAATCCAGGTCAAACACCTTCAGCATCTCCTCAGCAAACAGGTCGAAGGTTGCACATGCGGGGTTTGACGTTCGAACTCTGCTGTTCCCCAGAGTCGAGCTTGGCCCGTCAGGTGAGTGATGGCATACCCAACTTTAGCCCCCTCCGTGGCGAAGGTCCTTGGCTGCAAGGAGAACTGAAGTCGGCAGCTAGTCAGGAATGGCCGGACCTGGGTTGAATCGCCGTTGAACCGCTCGGGGTTTCCAATCTTGGGTTCGGAGCAGCGGCTGCAATGACCGGGGCAGGTAACTCGGGGCAGGGCTGGTGGGCAGACTGGCTGGGGTCAGGTTGGTGAGGAGTTGAATGATCATGGCGAGTTGTTGTTGCTGCTGCTGGGACTGCTGCTGGTGCTGCTGGAACTGCTGATGCTGTTGGTAGCCGGCCTGAAGCAGAGAGGTGATGTCGCCGCTCATGCGGCCTAGCTCTCTCTCCAGTGTGTTCCAGGCGTAGCATGGCGGTGGGTTGCTCAGGTTCTTCGGTTTCCATGTCGGGGGAAGTGTGCGCTGAGTCCATGATGGTCAGATCGTACTGTCACGGTTCAGACAGACGACCAGAGGACCACAATTGCGTCACACCAGAAAGTTTATTAAACTTAAGGGAAAAGGGAAGTAGGGAGTGAATGAAGGCTCCAGGGGTAACAGGGATCCCGTCCAATGTGCTGGGTCTGTGCCCCCCCCAGTGGCAGCGATGCGTCCTATGAAGCCGGTGGTGGGTGGTCCAGAAGTCCTGGGGGGGGGAGACACAGACACAACAGGGCGGAATGAAACAAGGCAGCAGTACAGTTCAAGGGAAATCCAAAAGACGTAGTAGCAAGGCAGAAGGCTGGTCAGAGTTACCGGGATTGAAGAGTAGTCAGGAGTCGTAATGGCAGAAGCAGGTCTGGATCTCCTGAGGCAGAAGAGTATCCAAAATCCAGGCAGGTCCGGGGTCACAAAACCAGGGTGAGCCAGAAGCGCGAGCAAACAGGTTCCGGGTGTGAGCTTTGCAGACGATCTGACACCGGAGAGCTGAAAGACAGGGCCTAAAATACTGGGAGAGGTTAGTGGGTAATGCAGCGCAGCTGGCAGAGTAATTAGAGCCGAGCAGAGCAGGGACAGGTGGAGCTAGTTAGGCTGAGTAGAGAGAGAGAGGTGAGCAGAGTGGAAACAAATTAAGGTGGTAACCCGGTGGAGTGAGAGGGCTCATGACAGCGTGCCTGTGTGTGTGTATGTGTGTGTGTGTGTGTGTGTGTGTGTGTGTGTG
>NW_025536898.1:0-47061 GCF_020615455.1 Coregonus clupeaformis
GTCAATGACACCCTCAAGTGGTCACCGACGGGATTGGTTAAATTTATAAAACAAGAAATTTGGAAAAACATACAATTCGAAATAGATAAATGGGGCATCACATCTGTTAAACATAGATGGAAAGGGATATACCCTTCTTTGTAAACGTTTTTATAGCCTATATATAGGCCTATGTATAACTGTATTCTGTCATGTAAATTGAAATGTAGGCTTTGTAAATATTTGATATACACTGAGGTTTATTCAGAGTTCCCTTTGGTATATGTGTATGTTTTTATTTCTATAATAGTTTTTATTCCTTTGAAAGATCAACTTTGGGAGATTGTTAGAGGCAATTGTTTACATGCTTCTCTTGAATGTAGGCCTTTTAGCTGGTCAGGTTCCTCAGAACAGCACTTTTTTTATGAGTTTTGCTATTTTTATACGGTTAAGGTACTGTTTTTGTAAATCCATGTTATGTGTACAACGTTATGCACTGAATTTGTACTTGTATTTGAATGTGAAATGAAAATAAAAATTATTTTTCCAAAAAAAAAAAAAAAATCTGTTCTTATCAGTTTAATATCTGATACGTCCCCTATCTGGGGACCATATATTAAATTGATTTTTGGAACAGGGAGATGGAATAGGGCTTGCTCCGTCCACTCCACGCATCGACCTGGTATTGCAGTACCTCCAGGAACGGTGCACCCCCTGTTATTGTAAAGATAAATCAGGCAAAGACAACAGAATTACTTTGTTATATTCCATTAGGATCACGATGTATTTTATATTTTCACGTTTGACCATCTTCATCTCAATCTCAATGATGGCTACAAAGTGATGGTGAAGTCAGTCACTGTTATGTTGACTATGATAGCTGATGTGAATGGTGCGTTAATCATCTAATCAAATCAATGTTTATTCGTCACATGCACAGGATACAGGGTGTAAATGGTACAGTGATAATGCTTTTAAAGATAATGCTTTAAAAAAATCTTGGCATGGATTGGGAGTTGATCAACGTTGGGAATAACCACTTTTGACTGTTACAAAGTAACAAATTGGTAGGATCGGAAGTCACGTGGTCATCTGACCTCCAATCGGACATGACAGAAAGCGTTTATAAATTAAATCCAGATTAACAGCTAAATCGGAATAATAATATATGAAATACGGGTGGGGGAATCAATTTGGAGATAATAATATTGACATAACATTTGATCTTATATCAAATATCTCTGGTAGCGTTGATGCAAACAAGGGAACTGAGCAATTGTCCACTTGGTGGCGCAAGTGTTCCACTGACCGTTGCATTTGAATGTTGAACCACTTGACTTCAATACATAATTAACGCAAATAATATGAACAATAAAAATAGCCTGTTTTTATTTTACATATCTGTAGAGCCTTGTACGATAAGACCACGTTGAAGAGGCCTTCATAAAGTTGCCGTCCTAAATTACTAGAGGCCAAACTTCAAAGATGTCCATGGCACTGGACTGCAGTAAGAGCTAGGCCTACAGTGCGGCCTACGGAGCGGTCCTGGTGTATGGTCCTGGCTGCCTAAATGTTTCCTCCACATAATAAACTGTACAAACATGGCACTTTAGAGGGTTACTTTTACAATTAGCCTTACTGAGTCACTACAACAAACTTCCTATCATGGACATGAAATGCCATTAGGCCTAATGAAGATACCGTACATGTAAGTTACTTAGTTGGTGTCTTGTGAATCAATCAATCAATCAATCAATTTTATTTTATATAGCCCTTCGTACATCAGCTAATATCTCGAAGTGCTGTACAGAAACCCAGCCTAAAACCCCAAACAGCTAGTAATGCAGGTGTAGAAGCACGGTGGCTAGGAAAAACTCCCTAGAAAGGCCAAAACCTAGGAAGAAACCTAGAGAGGAACCAGGCTATGAGGGGTGGCCAGTCCTCTTCTGGCTGTGCCGGGTGGAGGTTATAACAGAACCATGCCAAGATGTTCAAAAATGTTCATAAGTGACAAGCATGGTCAAATAATAATCAGGAATAAATCTCAGTTGGCTTTTCATAGCCGATCATTAAGAGTTGAAAACAGCAGGTCTGGGACAGGTAGGGGTTCCATAACCGCAGGCAGAACAGTTGAAACTGGAATAGCAGCAAGGCCAGGCGGACTGGGGACAGCAAGGAGTCACCACGGCCGGTAGTCCCGACGTATGGTCCTAGGGCTCAGGTCTCTCAGTTGGCTTTTCATAGCCGATCATTAAGAGTTGAAAACAGCAGGTCTGGGACAGGTAGGGGTTTCGTAACCGCAGGCAGAACAGTTGAAACTGGAATAGCAGCAAGGCCAGGCGGACTGGGGACAGCAAGGTGTCAGCATGCCCGGTAGTCCTGACGTATGGTCCTAGGGCTCAGGTTCTCAGAGAGAAAGAGAGAACGAGAGAATTAGAGAGAGCATACTTAAATTCACACAGGACACTGGATAAGACAGGAGAAGTACTCCAGGTATAACCAACTAACCCCAGCCCCCCGACACATAAACTACTGCAGCATAAATACTGGAGGCTGAGACAGGAGCGGTCCGGAGACACTGTGGCCCCATCCGAAGAAACCCCCGGACAGGGCCAAACAGGAAGGATATAACCCCACCCACTCTGCCAAAGCACAGCCCCCGCACCACTAGAGGGATATCCTCAACCACCAACTTACAATCCTGAGACAAGGCCGAGTATAGCCCACAGAGGTCTCCACCACAGCTCAACTGGTATGCGCATCAGGGTTTAATATTTCCTCGATATTATACAAATGTTCCATCCCGAGAATAAATCACTCTTCTCCCGGGTAACCCGGTATTTTCCGCCAAAAGCATTATAACACTTATAAATGTCTGGATTTGATTAGAGCTTTGATCAGCATGAAAATACAAACCTGATGCTACCTGAGCCTGATCAGACATATTAAATACATGTTATAATACATTTTACAAATCCAAATCCCAGATGAAGAATAAGACACTATTTCAAAGCATAGTACATGGAATGTTAGCCAAGTACAATGTAATTACTAGTTGTTACACAGGATTTAGCCAATTAAAATTAAGTGTATCTTTAGGAGTACTTGTAATTAATGTGTACAGTACATTACCCATCCTGACAACCTGGCCCTCAATTTAAAGCTTGTGGAAGTGACATCCAAGTGGGAGAATAAATACACTAGAACACCACAGAGTATCTGTATAGGAAAATCATTCAGAGCACACTGTGCTGCCAATCACAGTGTAATGTGCGACATTTTTCGGGTGTGGAGAGCTCGTTAGAGGATAGAGAAAGCTTGCATTGAAGAGCTGGGCGTCGTGTTATGACCTGCATTATCTGAATTAGGCCCACATAATTATACCTACGGAGGAGCGGCTTCTATGGAGGAACTTTGAATGTCTGAACTTCAGAGTTGGTTTAACGTTGGACCAGATCAGATGTTAGCTAGCTAGCTAACAACCTTGTTTGTGCAGTGTAGCACTAGAATTAAAAACAGGTCTTACCTTTATGTCGTTAATAAATCCAATGTGAAACGTGGTGACTATAGTATCCTTAACTAGCATTGAAAAAGTTAATCCATTCTTCTCAAATTAAACATATCTCCCTAATTTCTGAATCATGCTTGTAACGTTGTCAGTAGGATACAGTAACCTATGCTTCAGAGGGGAGGAGCATGTAGTTTCCACACGCACACCCACTGGCAAAGATTTCCATTCCAGCTGGCAGGCAGAAACTGGAATACGTTTCTAGAGTGAGCTTTCCCAGCTAACAAAATTACGTTCCAGGACGTGACCAAAGTTATTTTAGTCTCTACATAAGTCATGATAACGTTATTGTGAAACGTTCCTTCTACGTAGCTGTGGTGTCCGCTTATGTCCCAAGTCTTTCAGGACGTATAAATGTGGGGAATTTTAAACCGTTAAATATGTGTATTTTTAAGTCAACCTCATAATGTTGCTAAACGTCAGAAAGTACGTTGAGAGCCCCATAAAATGCAGTTTCTGGTAACCACTGGGAACATAACTTTCGCACGTAACAGTGTGATGGGGACAAGGACATTCCGGCTGGCCAAACCCTCCCCTAACCCGGACAATTGTGCATCACCTCATGGGTCTCCCGGTCGTGGCTGGCTGCGACACAGACAGGTATCGAACCAGCATCTGTAGCAACGCAGCTGCGATGCAGTGTCTTAGACCACTGCGCCACTCGGGAGGACCCTTAAGACACGTCATTTAATCTACCCTGAACATATACACAGTATCCTGTCGGTAGGTGACCACTGACGAAATATGCAAAATGCCTGAAAATAAGTTATTTTTTTACATAGACTGTATCACAATAGATTCGTAAACAAAATCACAGCAATAAGCTCACAAAATAACAAGTCAGTAAAAACATGAACACTGCACTCCAATCAAGAACTGTAAAACTGCTTAAAGCTAAAAGTGAATAACTATGTTAGGTTTATTCAGGTGCTGCTGCTCCATCCTCATCCACAGTCTCTTCCTCGACCCGCTCCTGGAAGTCAAAATAACACAAACTGGTCATTATTTTCCGTAAACAAATGATCAAAATGCCGGTTTAACGTCGTCTCCCTACTACATTCCTTTTTACTAGCACAATCATTTAGCTATATTGACCGACTGGATTAAAGTGAAGTAAAAAGGCCATTATCCTCTATGGCCTCCATAACTTGGTTCAGAGCAGTCCTGAACTCTGTACGGATCATCTCCAGTTTCACCATTATCATCTATGGCCTCCAAAACTTGGTTCAGAGCAGTCCTGAACTCTGTACGGATCATCTCCAGTTCCACCATTATCCTCTATGGCCTCCATAACTTGGTTCAGAGCAGTCCTGAACTCTGTACGGATCATCTCCAGTTTCATCATTATCCTCTATGGCCTCCATTACTTGGTTCAGAGCAGTCCTGAACTCTGCTTCTCTGTCTGCTTATCTGTCAGGCCGTCTGCTTCTCTGTCGGCTTATCTGTCAGGCCGTCTGCTTCTCTGTCGGCTTATCTGTCAGGCCGTCTGCTTCTCTGTCGGCTTATCTGTCAGGCCGTCTGCTTCTCTGTCAGCTTAACGGTCAGGCCGTCTGCTTCTCTGTCGGCTTATCGGTCAGGCCGTCTGCTTCTCTTGTCGGCTTATCGGTCAGGCCGTCTGCTTCTCTGTCAGCTTAACGGTCAGGCCGTCTGCTTCTCTGTCGGCTTATCGGTCAGGCCTTCTGCTTCTCTGTCGGCTTATCGGAACTACAGAGTTGGTTTAACGTTGGAACAGAGCTAATGTTAGCTAGCTAGCTAACAACCTTGTTTGTAAAGTGCAGTGCAGCACTATAATTAAAAAGAGGTCGTACCTTTTGGTCGTTAATAAATCCAATGTGAAACGTGGTGACTATAGTATCCTTAACTAGCATTGAAAAAAGTTCATCCATTCTTCTCAAATTAAACATATCTCCCTAATTTCTGAATCATGCTTGTAACGTTGTCAGTAGGATACAGTAACCTATGCTTCAGAGGGGAGGAGCAGGTAGTTTCCACACGCACACCCACTGGCAAAGATGTCCATTCCAGCTGGCAGGCAGAAACTGGAATACGTTTCTAGAGTGAGCTTTGTTGTGATTTTTGTGGGACTGGAGAAAAATACCCGGAAAGGAAAATAAGGTTATTACCTGGATTACATGCTTTTAAAATAACTGTGCTGTTCCTAAAAAGTATAGAACACTTTTTCCGGTTCTTTCCCTGAACCGGTTCCAATCCTAGAGAAATTATGTGGAAGAAGGTCATGCTTAGGCTAATAAACTATAAAGGGAAATAAATTGCTACAGTTTACACTTTTTTTTAGTAATTTAATGAAATGTTGTAATCTGATCTCGGAATGCACGGACCGTTAGTAGTGGGGGAACAGGAAGTTCCGGGCAGACGGGCACCATTCTTCACAATAAAGAAAGCGTCTGAACTGTGCAGTCAAGAAGATAACCTTTGTGTCCGTTTCTATTTATTACTAGAGGTATGTAATAGCACGTTTAAACTTTCTAATGTCGAAATAACATGTCATACCATGCTAGGTAACAAATCCGTTAAGGTATTATCACGTTTGTTAAAGGTTTGATGTGTTATTTTTGTGTCAAACCGAGTGAGTGAAAGAACGTGATAAAAACTATTTTACAAGTCACATAGCTAGAGATGTTGGGTTTGTCTGAGTGAATGTACATACTTTTCTCATGTTAGTTTAATAAATAATCAATTTATTTGAGATTTTGAGTTCGTTTTGCATGTTATTGGTTTTGTGTAAAATTCCCAAGCTGATAAAATGGCGGCTACTCTTGGTCAGCGTCAACGGACTTCAGTGAGGACAGTGCGGGTGCATCAGAGACAATTTCACGGTCGCACTACTGTTTTGAAGCTGAATGTAATGATTATCAGTTTTCTACATGTGTACTAATATTCAGACACATTCTGTTGTTTCTGTCTTTATCAATAAATGTTACTATGGTGTGAACAGGAAATACAATTGGTTTTTGATTGAAGTAATACAGTGAAGACAAGGTTATTCAGGAAAATAGCACACAGTGCTGTCTAAAACAAACTGTAACCCTGTACTAAATGGTTTTTGAGTCATTTATGCATTTATCTACTATAGGTTAGGTATTAGCTCAAAAGTATTGTGGAGCTCCTGCACTTTAATATAAACAGTACCGGCACCCAAAATGAGTATTAGCACCTATTTCAGTCCAAGTCAAGCACTGAATTAAATAATTGAACAAGAAAAAAGTGAAAATATTTTTAGAGAATAAAGAAAGTGCCAGAACTGTGAAGACAATAACTTTTTGTATCTGTTTCTCTTTATTAATACTGGCAGATTCAGATAAGTCTGAGGCCGGTAACATCAACAGTGAGGACAACACCCAGCCTGCCTCTCTCCTTCCACGCTGAGTCCAAACCTACAGTCACTGGGTCCTGATTGTGACAGTGGAGCCCAGTTTACTGCAGGATCCAGAGATGGCATCAGTGAAGCTGGAAGACTGCAGTCAAACACTGGAGCTGAATGTCAACATTAAAGATGAAGAAGAAGAGGAGAAGAAGATTGGGAAATCTGTTTCTCAGGGTAAGAGCAGGTTCTATCTAACTAAGTTTGTTGGACATGATTTGGAAAGGCACACACCTGTCTATATACAGTGCATTCGAAAAGTATTCAGACCCCTTGACTTTTTCGACATTTTGTTACTTTACAGCCTTATTGTAAAATTGATTAAATTGTTTTTTTTCCCTCATCAATCTACACACAATACCCCATAATGACAAAGCAAAAACGTGTTTTTATCAGTTGTTGCAAAAACAACAACTGAACAATCACATTTACATAAGTATTCAGACCCTTTACTCAGTACTTTGTTTAAGCACCTTTGGCAGTGATTACAGCCAAAGTCTTAATGTGTATGACGCTACAAGCTTGGCACACCTGTATTTGGGGAGTTTCTCCCATTCTTCTCTGCAAATCCTCTCAAGCTCTGTCAGGTTGGATGGGGCGCGTCGCTGCACAGCTATTTTCAGGTCTCCAGAGATGTTCGATTGGGTTTAAGTCCCGTCTCTGGCTGGGCCACTCAATGACATTCAGAGACTTGTCCCGAAGCCACTCCTGCGTTGTCTTGGCTGTGTGCTTAGGGTCGTTGTCCTGTTGGAAGGTGAACATTCGCCCCGGTCTTGAGGTCCTGAACGCACTGGAGCAGGTTTTCATCAAGGATCTCTCTGTACTTTGCTCCAATCATCTTTCCCTCGATCCTGACTAGGCTCCCAGTCCCTGCCGCTGAACAACATCCCCGCAGCAATATGCTTCCACCACCATGCTTCACCATAAGGATGGTGCCAGGTTTCCTCCAGACGTGATGCTTGTCATTCAGGCCAAGAAGTTCAATCTTGGTTTCATCAGACCAGAGAATCTTGTTTCTCATGGTCCGAGTCCTTTAGGTGCCTTTTGGCAAACTCCAAGCAGGCTGTCATGTGCTTTTTGCTGAGGAGTGGCTTCCGTCTGGCCACTCTACCATAAAGGCCTGATTGGTGGAGTGCTGAAGAGATGGTTGTCCTTCTGGAAGGTTCTCACATCTCCATAGATGAACTCTGGAGCTCTGTCAGAGTGACCATCATGTTCTTGGTCACCTATATAGACAGTTGTGTGACTTTACAAATCATCTCCAATCAATTGAATTTACCACAGTTGGACACCAATTAAGTTTTAGAAACATCTCAAGGATGATCAATGGAAACAGTATCCACCTGAGCTCAATTTCGAGTCTCATAGCAAAGGGTGTGAATACTTATGTAAACAAGGTATTTCTGCTGTTTTATTTTTAATACATTTGCAAAAATGTCTAAGAACCTGTTTTCACTTTGTCATTATGAGGTATTGTGTGTAGATTGATGAGGATTTTATTTATTTAATCAATTTCAGAATAAGGCTGTAACGTAACAAGTTGTGGAAAATGTCAAGGGGTCTGAATACTTTCCTAATGCACTGTACATATCCAAAAGTGGACCTAGAAGTTTGTCCTTAAATATCTATTGGGAGCCCATCTGGACCTTCTGCTTTACCTCCCTTCATATTGAAAATAGCATCAGATATTTCAACATCATCCAATTCCTTTTACAGATCCAATTTTGGTTTATTTCTACAGGATCCATTGATAATTCTCCTTGTAAATTATGAATTGCATTAAAGGCTGAATTTTACTTCTTACTGTGCCAGGCCAGCAATTTACCAGGTTTTTCACCTTGATCATAGAAGGACTGTTTCAGCCTAGTTAAGCTGTTTGCAGCCTTAGAGGTGGGAAGTTCTTCATACTGAGCTTTAAGACCAAATCATTCCTTGTTTACTTCTACTGAGTTATCCAAAAAAAGCTTCCCCTCTCCAATTCTCTCATTTTGCTCTCCGTCTCTCATTTTCTGATTTTATTTTATTTGAAACTGGTAAAACGTATAATTTGCCCCCAAATATGTGCTTTGAAAGCCTCCCATCTGGTACTCGCTGACGTTTGGTCAGTGTTCAATGTCAATTAAACATCTATATGCACTCCAACGTAATGTAAGAAGTCTGGGTCCTGTAACCATCTGGGATGCAAATGCCATCTAGAGGATCCTTTTACTAGTTTTGTATCCCTATAGAATAATCACACAAGGGAATGGTCATTCAAAACAAAAGTATCATATCCCCTTCCTGCTACATTGGGAAGCAATGAGCAGGAAACTAAAAAGTAGTCTACATGAGAATATTATTTAAATGTTGACGAGTAACATGAATACTCCCTTTTACTCGGGTTCTGAGTCCTCCAACGTTCACATAGATTTAAGTCCATAATGAAATGCTGTAATTTCTTTCTACTCTGCGAGTGGGAAGTGTCTAAACCAGAGGAGCTATCTAGATGAGGATCAATGGTGCAATTAAAGTCCCCTGCCATTAGGACCTTACCAGGAATGGAGGCTATCAATAGAAATACATTCTCAAAGAATTTGGGATTATCATCATTAGGACCATAAACATTAACCAGATTAATATGCTCATTCAAAAGAGTTTCCTGTATCAAAATGTATCTACCAGCTGTATCAGTTATAATAGTATCCACTTGAAACGGAACAGATTAGTGAATTAAAACCATAACACCATGAGAATGAGAGGAGAAACAGGATGCTACTACTTGCCCTTGTCATCTCCTGCATACTTTAAGTAGCTCATCCTTCAACAAGTGAGTTTCTTGTAGGAACACAATAGATGAATGAAGTTGTTTAAGCCTAGTAATAACCTGTTTTAAGCTTGGATAGTTTACAAACTCCACGGACATTCCACAAAGTAAATGTAAGTTTTGCATTTGAAGTCATTTAATCAAAGATGTAAACATGGAATAAGCTATAGCATAAAGACATATCTAAAATCTGTTTAGTAACCACAAAGACTGCATTAATATTTTGTAGTGAGGAAAATATGTAAAGATCTGTTGAAACAAACATAGATATTTCCTAACAGTAAAACACTGAACCCCATTCCACTGTCTCCCTAACCGAGACAACCAACGCTTCCTCTCCCACCTCCCCTAATCGTAGAGTGTAGCCTGGTGGACGACTGATCCATTAAAGGGAGCAGTCTAACCTAAGCGACGCTAAACAAAACAAAGTGTCTCCTGCCTTCTCTCTGCCATTACTTCTCACAATCAAAACAAAAGGCCTATCTTGCAAGATGTTGTGTGAAATATCACAACAAAAGGCCTTTTTAGCAAGATGATATGTGAAATATCACGTAGTATTTGTTTGAAAAGTAGCAAAGAATAGCTCCACCTAAAACAGTAACGCTAGTTAGTGAAGCCTGAGACTAAAGTTAACGTTACAGTTCGGACCGTCCAAAATAGTGGTAGATGATCCACAACACAGGGTCTGTTGCTAGTAGCTACCAAGTAACAATATGGCCCATACGTATAGCGTTAATGTAGTATACCAGGATACGTTTATAAACCAAAAAAAAGTATCAAAGATCAGAAATGAACAGCCTACGTGAGAAAAATAGATATCATTGAATATGTGCTATGTTACCCAAAGGCCCTTTGCACATGATGTTAGGCTTGCACCTGAGTGTCAATCATTTTAGTCCGAGGATATGATCAAAAGGCCTCCATCATTCTTAAATGGAAGAAGTTTGGAACCACCAATACGTTTTCTATACCTCACAAATGACAGGTTACTTTGACACTGAGAATCTGAGATCAATAAAAATGACCTTGTCTTGAATCCATCAATAGCCGAGGCCCCTAAGTGTGCAGAGAAACACATTGTATAATATGAGGAGGAAGATATAGTCCTAAAAAAGCTTTCCAGTTTCACTGACTCACCCAATGATGAGCAGCTCACTCACCGGCCAAAAGCTTATCTCTCTCTTGCTTTACTTTTTTAAACAATGCTGTTCGCTCAATAGGCCTATTTGGAAGTTGATAACTTGGGAACATACAGACATTAGTATTTTATTTTCAACAGGATCCATTTGCTTTACCAGCTATGTTTTCCAGCGATTGTATTAGAAATATTTGCGAAAGGCCTATTTTGGCTGCATGCTGTTAACTGACAGATTTGCCACACGTTAGGCATGCCTTGTGATTTGGCTACACACAATCCACAGCTAGACTATTTTTAAAAATTAGCTATGGATCCTCTGTGGCGAAGTTCTAGTCTTACTCCTGGTGTAGTATTGGGAATTATTTAATTTCTTTCTGAACAGACTGCAGAGTGCTGCAGCACCTCCAGCACACTTCCCACAGCTATTATTCTATTAGGAAATAAATGATGAAGTGCAATGCTGGAGAGAAGAGAGTTGCCGGCTTATGTCTATAACAGCACAGAGAGGGAGAGAGATCATAGAAAGTGAATGTCATTGTATTTCTGTGAGAGATACAGGCGTGCTTCTCTCTCTCACCACAGCAATGGCCACGCCTTGGTCTAGGCTACAATGTTGCGCAAACCATAAACCTGGGACGGCCCAACATGAACCAATTCTTAGAATATCATGCACGTTTTCACATTACGTTTTTTTAGGGGGCATGACAATTACAGAGGAATCTAAATGTAATTACTCTGATTGCTTTTATTAGTATTTTTACATTGCAAACAGTGGAAATTATTTTTCTTGCCACAAGAGGTAGGTTTTGTGATTCTGGCAAATGGGTTCCGGAACGAAAGACTACAAAACTGAGAGGTACCGGAGGATCCAGCTCAAATTAAGCACCACCCTTCTCATATAATGGGGTAGGGCCATCCCAAGGATCCCTGAACGCACCAAATATTTTTTTAGAACTAAACCAAGACAGACCAAAGCTGGTCGTTTCCAGTGGGAACAGATGAGTCATAGTGGGCAGAGCCAAGCACGAGCTAGCGAGATCCTATTGGCGTATTCTAGCATACATCTGCATATTTCTGTTAGGGAACGCCTCCTCTGTGAAGCGCTCGTGTGCAATAACTCAATTCGCCTTTGCGTTCCTTCTAAATAACATGATTTTTTAAAAACATTTGCAACAGGTAAGTCCACAAAACTTAGTCCACTCTGTGCATAACATATTTTAGTTTTGGGAACAGAACTGTATTAAGATCAGATGTTTCATCGATTAGAACATTTGCAGAATGTTGGCCAAAATCCATCTCCTTCCATCTTCTCCCACTGCCGGCCAGTGGGCTTCCTCTCACTACCATATTTGGTAGTGAGTGGAAACGCCAACTGGATGCTTCACAATTATACATCCAGTGAAATATCTGTCTCATTGTTCTATCTGTGGCTGCACTGTGGTAGT
The DNA here is from genome assembly GCF_020615455.1 of Coregonus clupeaformis. Taxonomy (NCBI): domain Eukaryota; kingdom Metazoa; phylum Chordata; class Actinopteri; order Salmoniformes; family Salmonidae; genus Coregonus; species Coregonus clupeaformis. The sequence goes on from NW_025536898.1 coordinate 12,316, forward strand.
GGGGAACAGGAAGTTCCAGGCAGGCACGCACCATTCTTCAGTAAAAGAAAGCGCCAGAACTGTAATGTCAAGAAGATAACCTTTGTGTCCGTTTCTTTTTATTACTATAGTTATGTGTTATGACGAGTTTCTCTGGCATCAATTAATTCAGTATGCAAGAGAATAGTTCAACACTTAGATGGAGAGTTGGTTCAAAGTATTTAATATTACAGTACCAGATTCACATGACAAGCGGTACCGGCGTAGCCTATTGTCATCTGAATGACTTACATAGAAAACTTCTTAGTTGATATAATGATTTTCAGAGCTAATTCCATCCAACAGTTGCCAACCATTATTGAGTGTCACTCCTCGCCACATATAGGATCACCCTATATGGTATCGTGTTGCACCCTAGTCAGGATATTCCATCACGTACTCCTTCTAAGATTAGCACCAGTGGCCCCCCAGCTATCTTGGCCCGCATACCTTCTGGCACCCACCAGTGACAGAAATAAATACATGGAATGTATGTCATCCTCCAAATCCTTATGCAGCTCTCAATATTCCAAACATTAACTAATACTTTATAAAATACGTAATATCAGTATGTAATAGCACATTTAAAAGTTCTAATATCGAAAGAACATGTCATACCATGCTAGGTAACAAATCCGTTAAGGTATTAGCACGTTTGGTAAAGGTTTGATGTGTTATTTTTATGTCAAACTGAGTACACCTGGTAACTATTTTACAAGTCACATAGCTAGATACTTTGGGTTTCTCTGAATGGATGTACATAATTTCCTCAAGGTGATTTAATAAATAATCCATTTATTTTTTATTTCAGAGTTTGTTTTGCATTTTTGGTTTTGTGTAAAATTAACGAGCTGGTAAAAATGGCGCCGCCCACGCGGTCAGCGTCAATGGACTTCAGTGCAGCAGAGTGACAATTTCAGGGTTGCACTACTGTTTTGAAGCTGAATGTAATGATTATAAGTTTTCTAATAATAATATAATATGCCATTTAGCAGACGCTTTTATCCAAAGCGACTTACAGTCATGTGCGCATACATTTTTACGTATGGGTGGTCCCGGGGATCGAATCCACTACCCTGGCGTTACAAGCGCCATGCTCTACCAATTGAGCTACAGAGGACCACGTGTACTAATATTCAGTCACATTCAGTTGTTTCTGTATTTATCGATAAATGTTACTATGGTGTGAATGGAAAATACAATTGGTTTTTGATTGAAATAATACAGTGAAGACAAGGTTATTCAGGAAAATAGTACACAGTGCTTCCTAAAACAAACAGTGACCTTGTACTAAATGGCTTTTTTCATTTATGCATTTACTGTACCAGTCAAAAGTTTGGAAACACCTACTCATTCAAGGGTTTTTCTTAAATTTTACTATTTTCCACATTGTAGAATAATAGTGAAGACATTTAAACTATGAAATAACACATATGGAATCATGTAGTAACCAAAAAAGTGTTAAACAAATCAAATATATTTTAGATTTTAGTTTCCTCAAAGTAGCCACCCTTTGCCTTGATGACAGCTTTGTAGAATATTTAATCTACAATGTAGAAAATAATACAAATAAAGATAAATAGGTGTTCTAAAACCTTTGACTGGTACTGTATGTGAATTTGGAAGAATCTGCTATAGGTTAAGTACCGGCACCTCAAATATCTAGTGCTTGAGCTTCTGTTCCTCTTATAGAATGTTAGCTCAACAGTATTGTGGAGCTCCTGCACCTAAATATAAACAGTACCGGCACCCAAAATGAGTATTTGTTCCAACTTCCCACTGTGCATGAAAAGTTGCAGTAGAACTGTTTCATGATGAACTGTTTCAATGAGAAGGTATATATTATTTCATGCTACTGACACTTACATGGTTTGACACCAGTATTGCCAGCATTTGTTTTATTCACTGGGCTATCTGGAGTGATCAGAGAGTAGACTAAAGAAGTGAAGTAGACAAACTGCCAATGTTTTAAAGTTCTATTAAATGAGTCTGTGTAGTTACTAACCCTTGTGATAGTGAGTGGAGGATGACACTAACCCTTGTGATAGTGAGTGGAGGATGACACTAACCCTTGTGATAGTGAGTGGAGGATGATATGGCTTCTACATCTGCATTGCTTTCTCTTTGGGGTTTTAGGCTGGGTTTCTATAAAGCACTTTGTGACAACTTCTGATGTAAAAAGGGCTTCATTAAATACATTTGATTGACATGTATATCACACCAACTGACTGGTTCTTCTGATGTTGTTCACACAGGAGACCATGTTGAGACATTCAATACATCCAGAGAGCAACAGCAGGAAGATCACAGAGCTAAGAGGTCTCACCATTGCCCACATTGTGAGGCGAGTTTCTCAATTCTATCAAAGTTAAAAGTACACCTACAAATACACACAGGAGAGAATCTGAATTCCTGTACTGACTGTGGGAAGAATTTCACAACATCAAAGGCTCTGACAGTTCATCAGAGAACACACACAGGAGAGAAGCCTTACTCCTACTCTGACTGTGGGGCGAGTTTCTCTCGACTAAGCAACTTAAAACAACATGAACGTATACACACAGGAGAGAAGCCTTACTCCTGCTCTGACTGTGTAAAATGCTTCACAACATCAAATGGTCTAAAAGTTCATCAGAGAACACACACAGGAGATAAGCCTTACTCCTGCTCTGACTGTGGGAAGAATTTCTCTCTACAGGAAAGCTTAAAATCGCACCAAAGGATACACACAGGAGAGAAGCCTTACTCCTGCTCTGACTGTGGGTCAAGTTTCTCTCACCTGGGCACCTTAAAACATCATGAACGTATACATACAGGAGAGAAGCCTTACTTCTGCTCTGACTGTGGGGCGAGTTTCTCTCGACTAAGCAACTTAAAACAACATGAACCTATACACACAGGAGAGAAGCCTTACTCCTGCTCTGACTGTGGGTCAAGTTTCTCTCGCCTGGGCACCTTAAAAAATCATGAACGTATACATACAGGAGAGAAGCCTTACTTCTGCTCTGACTGTGGGGCGAGTTTCTCTCGACTAACCAACTTAAAACAACATGAACGTATACACACAGGAGAGAAGCCTTACTCCTGCTCTGACTGTGTAAAATGCTTCACAACATCAAATGGTCTAAAAGTTCATCAGAGAACACACACGGGAGATAAGCCTTACTCCTGCTCTGACTGTGGGAAGAATTTCTCTCTACAGGAAAGCTTAAAATCGCACCAAAGGATACACACAGGAGAGAAGCCTTACTCCTGCTCTGACTGTGGGTCAAGTTTCTCTCACCTGGGCACCTTAAAAAATCATGAACGTATACATACAGGAGAGAAGCCTTACTCCTGCTCTGACTGTGTAAAATGCTTCAAAACATCATTTGAGTTAAAAGTTCATCAGAGAACACACACAGGAGAGAAGCCTTACTCCTGCTCTGACTGTGTAAAATGCTTCAAAACATCATTTGAGTTAAAAGTTCATCAGAGAACACACACAGGAGAGAAGCCTTACTCCTGCTCTGACTGTGGGAAGAATTTCTCTCGACAGGAAAGCTTAAAATCACACCAAAGGACACACACAGGAGAGAAGCCTTACTCCTGCTCTGACTGTGGGTCGAGTTTCTCACACCTGGGCACCTTAAAAAATCATGAACGTATACATACAGGAGAGAAGCCTTACTCCTGCTCTGACTGTGTAAAATGCTTCAAAACATCATTTGAGTTAAAAGTTCATCAGAGAACACACACAGTAGAGAAGCCTTACTCCTGCTCTGACTGTGTAAAATGCTTCAAAACATCATTTAAGTTAAAAGTTCATCAGAGAACACACACAGGAGAGAAGCCTTACTCCTGCTCTGACTGTGGGTCGAGTTTCTCTCAACTGGACCATTTAAAAGCACATGAACGTATACATACAGGAGAGAAGCCTTACTCCTGCTCTGACTGTGTAAAATGCTTCATAACATCAACTGAGCTAAAACGTCATCAGAGAACACACACAGGAGAGAAGCGTTACTCCTGCTCTGTCTGTGGGAAGAGTTTCTTTCGACTGGGCCATTTAAAAGCACATGAACGTATACATACAGGAGAGAAGCCTTACTCCTGCTCTGACTGTGTAAAATGCTTCATAACATCAACTGAGCTAAAACGTCATCAGAGAACACACACAGGAGAGAAGCCTTACTCCTGCTCTGACTGTGTAAAATGCTTCATAACATCAACTGAGCTAAAACGTCATCAGAGAACACACACAGGAGAGAAGCCTTACTCCTGCTCTGACTGTGGGAAGAATTTCTCTCGACAGGAAAGCTTAAAATCGCACCAAAGGATACACACAGGAGAGAAGCCTTAATCCTGGTCTGAATGTGGGTCGAGTTTCTCTCAACTTGGCAACTTAAAACAACATGAATGTATACATACAGGAGAGAAGCCTTACTCATGCTCTGACTGTGGAAATATTTTCACTCAAAGAGGCCATTTAAAAAGACACCAAGGTACACTTAAAACGAGAGAAGGCTTACCACTGATCTAAAAACAACAGCTAATCTGCAAGGTCATCAGAAAACACACACAGGAGAGAATCCTTACTTTTGCTCTTAATATGGCAAGAGTTTCTTCCGATTGGATAAGAGCATCTGCTAAATTCCAAATATGTAATGAAAAATCATGTTTGTACATGAGTTTGTGCTGGGCAACCTCTTCTTCTCTTGTGCATAAATATAACAAAGTGTTTAAAGTGAAATAGTTAGTGTCTATGCAGTGCAGTCTGAAAGGATTCAGACCCCTTGACTTAAAAAAATAAAAATAATAACATTACAGCCTTATTGTAATATTGATTTAAAAAATCCCTCATCAATCTACACGCAATACCCCATAATGACAAAGCGATAACAGGTTTAGAAATGTTTGCAAATGTATTAGAAATTAAAAACAGATACCTTATTTACATAAGTATTCCAGACCCTTTGCTATGAATCTCGAAGTTTTGCTCAGGCGCATCCTGTTTCCATTGGTCTTCGTTGAGATGTTTCTACAAATTGATTGGAGTCCACCTGAGATAAATTACATTGATTGGACATGGTTTGGAAAGGCACACACCTGTCTATATAACATCCCACAGTTGACAGTGCATGTCAGAGCAAAAACCAAGCCATGAGGTCGAAGGAATTGTCCGTAGAGTTCCAAGACAGGATTGTGTTGAGGCACAGATCTGGGTAAGGGTACCAGAACATTTCTGCAGCTTTGAAAGTCCCCAATAACACAGTGGCCTCCATCATTCTTAAATGGAAGAAGTTTGGAACCACCAAGACTCGTCCTAGAGCTGTCCGCCCGGCCAAACTGAGCAATCGAGGGAGAAGGACCTTGGTCAGGGAGGTGACCAAGAACCCGATGATCACTTTGACAGAGCTCCAGAGTTCAGCCCACTTGGAGTTTGCCAAGAGGCACCTAAAGGACTCTGACCATAAAAAAACAAGACTATCTGGTCTGATGTTACCTAGATTGAACTCTTTGGCCTGAATGCCAAGCGTCACGTCTGGAGATAACCTGGCACCATGCCTACGGTGAAGCATGGTCGTGGCAGTATCATGCTGTGCGGATGTTTTTCAGAGGCAGGGACTGGGAGACTAGTCAGGATCGAGGGAATAATAAACGGAGCAAAGTACAGAGAGATCCTTGATGAAAACCTGCTCCAGAGCGCTCAGGACTTCAGACTGGGGTGAAGGTTCATCTGGCCCAGCCAGAGCCCAGCCTTCAACCAGATTGAACATCTCTGGAGAGAACAGAAAATAGCTGTGCAGCAACGCTCCCCATTCAACCTGACAGAGCTTGAGAGGATCTGCAGAGAAGAATTGAAGAAACTCCCCAAATACATGTGTACCAATCTTGTAGCGTTATACCCAAGAAGTAATCGCTGCCAAAGGTGCATCAAGAAAGTACTGAGTAAAGGGTCTGAGTACTTACATAAATTTGATATTTCAGTTTTTTATTAATAAATTAGGAAAAGCTTATAAAAACCTGTATTTTGCTTTGACATTATGGGTATTGTGTGTAGATTGATGAGGGGTAAAACTATTTAATCCGTTTTAGAATATGGCTGTAACGTAATAAAATGTGGAAAATGTAAGGGGTCTGAATACTTTCAGAAGGCACTGTATACAGTGGGGGGGAAGAGTATTTAGTCAGCCACCAATTGTGCAAGTTCTCCCACTTAAAAAGATAAGAGAGGCCTGTAATTTTCATCATAGGTACACGTCAACTATGACAGACAAATTGAGGGAAAAAAATCCAGAAAATCACATTGTAGGATTTTTAATGAATTTATTTGAAAATTATGGTGGAATATAAGTATTTGGTCACCTACAAACAAGCAAGATTTCTGGCTCTCACAGACCTGTAACTTCTTCTTTAAGAGGCTCCTCTGTCCTCCACTCGTTACCTGTATTAATGGCACCTGTTTGAACTTGTTGTCAGTATAAAAGACACCTGTCCACAACCTCAAACAGTCACACTCCAAACTCCACTATGGCCAAGACCAAAGAGCTGTCAAAGGACACCAGAAACAAAATTGTAGACCTGCACCAGGCTGGGAAGACTGAATCTGCAATAGGTAAGCAGCTTGGTTTGAAGAAATCAACTGTGGGAGCAATTATTAGGAAATGGAAGACATACAAAACCACTGATAATCTCCCTCGATCTAGGGCTCCACGCAAGATCTCACCCCGTGGGATCAAAATGATCACAAGAACGGTGAGCAAAAATCCCAGAACCACACGGGGGGACCTAGTGAACGACCTGCAGAGAGCTGGGACCAAAGTAACAAAGCCTACCATCAGTAACACACTACTCCGCCAGGGACTCAAATCCTGCAGTGCCAGACGTGTCCCCCTGCTTAAGCCAGTACATGTCCAGGCCCGTCTGAAGTTTGCTAGAGTGCATTTGGATGATCCAGAAGAGGATTGGGAGAATGTCATATGGTCAGATGAAACCAAAATAGAACTTTTTGGTAAAAACTCAACTCGTCGTGTTTGGAGGACAAAGAATGCTGAGTTGCATCCAAAGAACACCATACCTACTGTGAAGCATGGGGGGTGGAAACATCATGCTTTGGGGCTGTTTTTCTGCAAAGGGACCAGGACGACTGATCCGTGTAAAGGAAAGAATGAATGGGGCCATGTATCGTGAGATTTTGAGTGAAAACCTCCTTCCATCAGCAAGGGCATTGAAGATGAAACGTGGCTGGGTCTTTCAGCATAACAATGATCCCAAACACACCGCCCGGGCAACGAAGGAGTGGCTTCGTAAGAAGCATTTCAAGGTCCTGGAGTGGCCTACTCAGTCTCCAGATCTCAACCCCATAGAAAATCTTTGGAGGGAGTTGAAAGTCCGTGTTGCCCAGCGACAGCCCCAAAACATCACTGCTCTAGAGGAGATCTGCATGGAGGAATGGGCCAAAATACCAGCAACAGTGTGTGAAAACCTTGTGAAGACTTACAGAAAACGTTTGACCTGTGTCATTGCCAACAAAGGGTATATAAGAAAGTATTGAATAACTTTTTTGTTATTGACCAAATACTTATTTTCCACCATGAATTGCAAATAAATTCATAAAAAATCCTACAATGTGATTTTCTGGATTTTTTTTCTCATTTTGTCTGTCATAGTTGACGTGTACCTATGATGAAAATTACAGGCCTCTCTCATCTTTTTAAGTGGGAGAACTTGCACAATTGGTGGCTGACTAAATACTTTTCCCCCCACTGTATACAGTGCCTTCTGAAAGTATTCAGACCCCTTACATTTTCCACATTTTATTATGTTACAGCCATATTCTAAAACTGATTAAATCGTTTTACCCCTCATCAATCTACACACAATACCCCATAATGTCAAAGCAAAATACAGGTTTTTATAAGTTTTTCCTAATTTATTAATAAAAAACTGAAATATCAAATTTATGTAAGTACTCAGACCCTTTACTCAGTACTTTCTTGATGCACCTTTGACAGCGATTACTTCTTGGGTATAACGTATAGCCAAACCATCATTGACAAGGTATTGTCACCCCATGTAAATATAGCCAAGCTTATCATTGCCTAGGCATTGGCACCCCATTTACAGTGAGGGGAAAAAAGTATTTGATCCCCTGCTGATTTTGTATGGTTGCCCACTGACAAAGACATGATCAGTTTATAATTTTAATGGTAGGTTTATTTAAACATTGAGAGACAGAATAACAACAAAAAAATCTAGAAAAAACGCATGTAAAAATGTTATAAATTTATTTGCATTTTAATGAGGGAAATAAGTATTTGACCCCTCTGCAAAACAAGTTCTTGGTGGCAAAACCCTTGTTGGCAATCACAGAGGTCAGACGTTTCTTGTAGTTGGCCACCAGGTTTCCACACATCTCAGGAGGGATTTTGTTCCACTCCTCTTTGCAGATATTCATTAAGGTTTCGAGGCTGACGTTTGGCAACTCAACCCTTCAGCTCCCTCCACAGATTTTCTATGTCATTAAGGTCTGGAGACTGGCTAGGCCACTCCAGGACCTTAATGTGCTTCTTCTTGAGCCACTCCTTTGTTGCCTTGGCCGTGTGTTTTGGGTCATTGTCATTATAGACTGATAATTTATTTGTCATATATTCAACAACATCGGCCACCGCAAACACGATGGAGGCTTCTACAAGGATGAGGAACTCAACGACTCAGACTCAGAGACATACTGAGGGGGGTGGTGGTCGCTGCCCAGGAGGGGAGCCAAGGGCAGGCGGATGGACAGTGAAGTGGGGCAGAGGCCACAAACAAATCCACACATACACACCGTGTCTTAAATCACCACAGCCAGCTTTGGGAGGGCACGAGCCGAGACAGTCCGCACAGGAGCCTTAAGAGTCCCGCAGATGGAGAGAGAGAAATGGAGGGAGGGAGGGAGAGGGGGAGGCACAACAGGCTGGCTGGCCACACTCATCCTCTCATACCACCAGGTGTCCTTCCAGCAGATACTGGACTTCAGAGGAACTGCTGCTGCTATACCCCACCTTTACCTTTACCCACAAAGGTCCTAAACGGTAGAAACTGTCCAGCCGACAGACAGACGGACACCTTATGACGGCATTAACCTGTAGTCCAAGGGGATAGTAGCACTTCACTGAGTGAAAAACAGACATGGACCAAAAGATGTGGAAGAAGCCTTTTCAAAACCTGTTTTGACAGTAGAAATGGGATTGAGCGTTTTGGGCTGAGAAAAAACATAAGGAGTGATGTTTCATTTAAGTTTTATGAGAGTGATGGTCATGTTTATCCGCACACTAAGACAGTCAGAACGCACCTAGCCTCTTGTCTGTAATCCATGTGGGAGGAGGGGAAATCATTTATTTTTATGAACAAACATTTTAATAACGTCATTCATGTCTTAAGCTCCTGACCCTCTGTGGGAACCAAAAAATCGTAGTATTTGCTCTCATGAGTAATTTCAAAGAATTTCCATCCCAATGGCACCCTATTCCCTTTATAGTACACTACTTAAGACCAGGGCCCATAGGGTTCTGGTCAAAAGTAGTGTACTCTATAAAGAATAGGGTGCCATTTAGATTTTGCATTTGTATGTGAGCGACAGGACTTTTTACATTTGCGTTATTAAACCTACCTGTCCTTTGCCCTCTAGAAAATATTTTAGAAAGTAAATTATTAATTCATGTATTCTTTCTTGTGATATTTATGTCATCATTTTGTGCCTTCTTTAATTACTGAGGGGAGGTTAGGAGAGTAGGGGCAGCTGTATGAGCGAAAAAATGATGCACACTAAGTACTACAACGTTTGTGAAAAGCACTGATACTATTCCGAGGCAGAAAACATGCCTCCCTTGGAGAGGAGAAACACTGTAAACCAATGGTAGGACAGCAGCATTTAGATTTTCTTCTGTTGAAAAAAATATATATATATTATTTGTCTTGGTCTTATAATCAATGTATTTTGACAGGTTTTGCTTGCTTTAACTTCTTCAAAAAAAATTAAGCCACTCAATCCTTTTATGTGATTGCTTGTTCAAACCCCCGTTTTTGTCTCTTTTTGAAAATCATTTTAACTGGAAATATGTACAATACATATGCTATGTTCGTCAAATCAGGATCAGGAGGTTCACAGGTTTTTTCGTGTCCTTTTTTTTCTTTAAAAGGATGAAACTAGCATGTACATATGAAATAGTGACTGAATTCGAAACTCCCATGAATTCTTTCAGTATCTGAAGATTGCTGTATATTTTATGAGTAATAAAATAAAGAAATGAGTTATGTTATTTAATAATGAACTATGGGTTATCTGTTTTATGTGACAACCGCAGTATCAATTTCTAGGTGACAGTGGTGCTAATCCCAAAAGAAAGGCTACATACAACAAGGAACAAGAAGTCTATTGGCAAAATGATGACAATTGCATGTACCTTGGCCTAACGGTGTGGGTTATGTATTTTATTTTTCATGGCGTCCTCAACATTACAGTTTTAAGGGCAACAATAGCCTACATTTGTTTACAACTCGCAGGATTTCCGTACGTGAGCTTTCAACAACACAGAGTGTTGCATCAGCACGAGTTCGAAAGTGCGTCAAATCTGTACAGCATTGTTACGTCATCACTGATAAACGTTGAAACTGATGAAAAACCGCTGGAGCAGTTCAGTCTAATCCTCCCTAGTGCTGGAGGATTGCGTTTGTTTTCGCTCTGGATGCGCGTTCATTTTGGCAAGGAAATGTGCTGATTTTGCAAGGAGATGGAGAATAAAGAGTTCAAGGTAGGCATGTTATTTATTTTTAAATCTTCAATTATATTAATTACTGTGGATTAAATATTGTTTAACAAATGAAATAGTGTGCTATTCATGCTGTAATATCAAACTAGAAAGTATATGGCCGGGGGAGTCATGAGAGTTGGCTAAAGGTACAGTAGGGTCAAATGGGGGTCAAAGGTTATGACAGCACCTTCATAAATTCGTCCAAAATGGCACCCTATTCCCTATGTAGGCTAGTGCACTACTTTTGACCAGGAGCTAGTGTACTACTTTTGACCAGGAGCCATAGAAGGGTTGGCTGACGTCACGAAAATGATGCTCGTGCATCGATGGCCGGAAGTCGTGTATCTTGTTATGATTCTGAACCTCAGCTAACAACAAGCTGCCATGTGGGGAATCGTAGCTCTATGGCATGTTTCAGCTCGTTGTATGGTGTTATTGATACCATGTCTTGTTTTGAGGTGTTTTGACTGATATCATGTCTATGCAATGGCTAAAATTCGCTACCTAGCTAACCAACAACAACTGTAACAATGTATTTGATACGAGTTCATTGTTCAAATGTATTTATGTTTGCATTAAACATTTAGAGACTAAATATAGTTTACATGTTGTCTAAGTCAAACCCTGTCTATTTTGCCCCATAGTTGCATGCCAGTTTTGTTGCTTAACAACCAACCCCTCTATAGAGTCCCACAGTGGAGGTGTGATAATACCCATAAAACCTAGCGGTCAAACAGGGAAATGGTTCCAATCGTTTTTACACCATTCATTTTTCCCATAGGCGATTTTAGAAACACATAAAATAAGGGCTGTATTTCGTGTAGGCTTACCCTGGCGTGACGTTTTTGTAACCATGTAAATCTCTCTCGGACAAGTTGATGTATTTGATGTATTTTTCTATTACATGTATGACATTTCATTGAGATATTTTGTGTTTTAATGACGCAAAATTGAATTAAAGCCTAACTCTGCTTTCTGTTGTCGCCATCAGGCTGCAGTGGTGACCTTCACTACCGTGACCCACAAGGATGAAACTTCCCAGACCAGCCTCACCCTCAGCAGGGGAAAGAGAAGCTACCCAGACCTACACACCTTTGTGCAGGACATGAAGGACGAGTAAGTTGCTCTTTGGCTTCCCCATGCATCCCCTAGATATGTTCCCTATCTCAATTGCATACTCGTCGTGTCCTCTCTTCTCAAAACCCATTGGATGAGAAAACCAGAGGTCCCGCCCTTCTGACCTTCTCATCCAATGGGTTTTGAGAAGGAGGCGAGGAGATTGAGAGTCTCCCATAGTCTCGGGCCAATACAAAGGACTCAACGGACCAAATAACCAATCAGGGATGTCTGGGTGTGGCCTAGTTCCATAGAGGTCCATCCATAACGTAGTCTAAGATAATAGAGATAATGTCCATCCATAACGTAATCTAAGATAATAGAGGTAATGTCCATCCATAACGTAATCTAAAATAATAGAGGTAATATCCATCCATAACGTAATCTAAAATAATAGAGGTAATGTCCATCCATAACGTAATCTAAAATAATAGAGGTAATGTCCATCCATAACGTAATCTAAGATAATAGAGGTAATGTCCATCCATAACGTAATCTAAAATAATAGAGGTAATGTCCATCCATAACGTAATCTAAAATAATAGAGGTAATGTCCATCCATAACGTAATCTAAAATAATAGAGGTAATGTCCATCCATAACGTAATCTAAAATCATAGAGGTAATGTCCATCCATAACGTAATCTAAAATAATAGAGGTAATGTCCATCCATAACGTAGTCTAAAATCATAGAGGTAATGTCCATCCATAACGTAATCTAAAATCATAGAGGTAATGTCCATCCATAACGTAGTCTAAGATAATAGAGGTAATGTCCATCCATAACGTAGTCTAAGATAATAGAGGTAATGTCCATCCATAACGTAATCTAAGATAATAGAGGTAATGTCCATCCATAACGTAATCTAAAATAATAGAGGTAATGTCCATCCATAACGTAGTCTAAGATAATAGAGGTAATGTCCATCCATAACGTAGTCTAAGATAATAGAGGTAATGTCCATCCATAACGTAGTCTAAGATAATAGAGGTAATGTCATGTAGTTCATTGTGTACTTGCATTTATTTACTTTTCAGCCATTGGAATCTGCTGAGTGAGAATATGCGTGCCGGGGTGAGTTATAGTCACCTCTAAAGTAGTTAATGTTGGTAAAATGGACCAAACATTCATTTGTGGAAATCCTGCAGGACCTTTAATCCTGAACCACTGCTTTAATTGACTAGCTTGAGTAAATGGTTCTACGTTTTATATCAGTGCAGCCCCTTTAACAAACTAACTCTGTATGGTCTTTTAACATTGCAGATGAGCAGACATGAGTTTAGTGCCAAGTGCATGGATATTGTAGCATGGGTGATGGAGTCTACATCCACTGTGGTTGTTCCCGCCCTTGACCTCACCATGCAGATAGAGCTCTCTGATTCGCCAAGCTCTTCTGGATCAGGAAGTAATGAGGCAGGAGAGGTGACCTCTCTTGGCCGCAGCGTCAGATTCAGCTGTAGTGGAGGACCCAGCAGGTGCACCAGCGCCAGAACCGCCTGCAGCACATGCACTCCCACGCCTTTCCCCTCCTCTCACAGGTACCTAGCCCTATCCCCTCCTCTCACAGGTACCTAGCCCTATCCCCTCCTCTCACAGGTACCTAGCCCTATCTATGCCTCTCACAGGTACCTACCCCTATCCCCTCCTCTCACAGGTACCTAGCCCTATCCATGCCTCTCACAGGTACCTACCCCTATCCCCTCCTCTCACAGGTACCTAGCCCTATCCATGTCTCTCACAGGTACCTAGCCCTATCCATGCCTCTCACAGGTACCTACCCCTATCCCCTCCTCTCACAGGTACCTAGCCCTATCCATGCCTCTCACAGGTACCTACCCCTATCCCCTCCTCTCACAGGTACCTAGCCCTATCCATGCCTCTCACAGGTACCTAGCCCTATCCCCTCCTTTCACAGGTACCTAGCCCTATCCCTCCTCTCACAGGTACCTAGCCCTATCCCCCTCTACTCACAGGTACCTAGCCCTATCCACGCCTCTCAAAGGTACCTAGCCCTATCCCCTCCTCTCACAGGTAACTAGCCCAATCCCCTCCTCTCACAGGTACCTAGCCCTATCCCCTCCTCTCACAGGTACCTACCCCTATCCACGCCTCTCACAGGTACCTAGCCCTATCCTCTCCTCTCACAGGTACCTATCCCTATCCCCCTCCTCTCAAAGGTAACTAGCCCTATCCTCCCCCTCTCACAGGTACCTACCCCTATCCCCTCCTCTCACAGTTACCTACCCCCTATCCACGCCTCTCAAAGGTACCTAGCCCTATCCTCTCCTCTCACAGGTACCTACCCCTATCCACGCCTCTCAAAGGTACCTAGCCCTATCCCCTCCTTTCACAGGTACCTAGCCCTATCCCCTCATCTCACAGGTACCTAGCCCTATCCCCTCCTCTCACAGGTACCTAGCCCTATCCCCTCCTCTCACAGGTACCTAGCCCTATCCCCTCCTCTCACAGGTATCTAGCCCTATCCCTATCCAGTGCTGAGTTCCGAGCTAAGGCCAAACACATTGTGAGTTAGACCATTCTCAGAGCTGCTAGCAAAGCCAGCCATTCTTTGCTACAGAGCATGCCTAGCACCACCTTCTCACACCATGCGGTTTCTACAGCCGAAGATATAGTAAATATTATCATGCAAGACCTTGAAAGTGTATCCCAGTACACTGTGGATGACGGAGACTCCTTCCCACTAGGAGAGAAAAAGCTGGAGTCCCAGCTCAAACCCAGAGTTGTCTTTGACAACTTATTGGATGCTGCTCAAACCATGTACCACAGAGTAAAGGATAGACTGAACATCTTTTTCTCTTTTCCACCAGTGTCAGTCACCACAGCCAAATATGTGCTGGACTCCACCCCTGTGGAGACACTCATACGCTCTAAGTCCGCTGACACTGCTCTTGTTGAGGACAGGAGCCGCCCCTCCGTCTGTGAGAAGTTAGAAGCCTTTGTCAAAAGTCTGTTTGGCTAAAAGGTCTAAAGCCCTTGTGTCTTCGAGTGGCTCTTCAACAGACCACCATGTAATTGACACATGCAGTGAGGATTTCACTCTGCCCACCAGGAGTATGTCAGTTGTGAGCAACAACAGTTTGAAGAGAGCCTCTCCTCTCCACGGCAGTGGATTGAGTGAAAGTTGCAAACCTCTTGTGGCTCTAAAAGACGTAACAGTGGCAGTCAGCCAAGAAGGCTTTAGCAAAACTGCAAAGAAGACGCTCAGCTTGATCCTAAATGTGTTCAAGTGCAGAGTGGCCAACTCTGAGAGTTCATCTGTTGGGCAGATTGCAGTGAGGAGTGTCTGATAGCCACTAACGTGTTAGACTCTGTACTGGAGAGCCTTGACCAGTTGCCTGACATGAGCGCTGCCGATGAGATCACAAGGACAGACTCCCATACCTCTATCGCAATGGATGAGACAGGTTCATGGTCAATGCTTGTGAGCCAACAAGAAATAAACATATCTGACACCAATATCATAGTGAAAACTATAATGGACACAATGAAGACGGACTGACCCAGAGATGACTTCAGCAGAAGAACATCTGGATAGGCTCCTGTCAGTTGAAGCCCTTCAAGGTGCGTCTGGCAACCTGATTGCAATGGTCCATGGTCTCATTCAGGAGATAACCATAAACCGCCAGCTTCAATCCATGGTTGGCCACAGAAGCCTCTCTCAACCAGCGCTGCCTAAACCAGCCCTGAGGAAGCTGTCAAAGGACGATGCCTCAGAGCTCATTTACAACTTTGCCCAGACTTCTGTTAGGAGACTCCTGGGGCAGTGTATGGGAAGGCCTATGCCACCATCGGCTGAAATGGTTTTGGATCAGGTCATCAAGTTGATGACAGACGTGGTGATGGACAGCCTGACTTATGTGTCCAAGTCTACAATGGAGGATGGTAAGTGAAAGCACCTATTTTCATCTGCATAGGACTTAATTGTAACATGATGCTCAATACATTGCGTTTTATGATGTGAAATTCACTGGTTGTGTCCAAAATGGCACCTTCTTCCATATAATAATATAATATAATATGCCATTTAGCAGACGCTTTTATCCAAAGCGACTTACAGGAGCAATTAGGGTTAAGTGCCTTGCTTAGGGGCACATCGACAGATTTTTCACCTAGTCGGCTCGGGGATTAGAACCAGCGACCTTTCGGTTACTGGCACAACGCTCTTACCCACTAAGCTACCTGCCACCCATATTTAGTGCACTACTTTTGACCAGACCCTATGGGTCCTGGTCAAAAGTAGTGCACTATAAAGTGAAGAGAATGCCATTTGGGATGCAGTGACTGACTTCAATGGCTGCGTCCTCTTCTCCCAGTTATTGTACACAGGTCGGTCACACTAGCGTGCTCTTCTCACTCAGACACCAGCAATGCCACAAGTGACATCACTCATGGTGTTGTAGCTGACCTTAATGCTACTGAGGAATTCCCTGCCAGGAGCCTTAGCCCGGCTGATGTAAAGGCTGACGGCATGGCCCGTCTTCCCTCTGCCAGAGGAGAAGAGACTAAGAAGAACAGGAAGTGGCGTTTCCTACCGAAAATGCATAAGTTTCCAAAGATCATGATTAAGGTAGGGTGCTCTGTGTTTTGAGATTACCTCTGTAAGGCAGGGCTGACATTTACCCTACAGATTCACTACACCCCTATTGTCTCTCAGCATTAGAACAAAACTGTTGTCATTGTCTTTAGGAGGTTGAGTGAGGACGCTGTAATGCAATCCTAATACACATGGGAGAGAGTCAATGGCTATGTCCCAAATGGCACCCTATTCCCTATATAGTGCACTACTTTTTACCAGAGCTCTCTGGGCCCTTGTCAAAAGTAGTGCCTTACGTAGCGAATAGGGTGCCTTTTGGGATGCACACTCTGTATTTTACACAGGCTCCGTTGTCCTGATGTGTTTTGTCAACAGCTGTTCAAGACAAAAGGGGAACCGAAGAGCCACCCTAAACAGGATGCACTGCCTACCAAACGTCTCAGAGAGACTCATATTTCACAGGGTAAGTGATAAGCATCGATAATGTCATATTGATGTATCACCCTATGACAAGCTTGTTAAAACAGTGACAACAGATACAGGCAGACCGACGGACAGACATGCAGACAGACAGGCAGACGGACAGGCAGACGGACGGGCAGACAGACAGACAGGCAGACAGAAAGACAGGCAAACAGGCAGACAGACAGACGGACAGGCAGACGGACAGGCAGGCAGACAGACAGACAGACAGACAGATTGATGGACAGGCAGACGGACGGACGGACGGACGGCGGGCGGGCGGGCGGGCGGGCGGGCGGACGGACGGGCGGACGGGCAGACGGGCGGACAGACGGACAGACGGACAGACAGAAAAACAGGCAGACAGACAGACAGACAGACAGAAAAACAGGCAGACAGACAGACGGACAGGCAGGCAGACAGACATCTCAAATGGGCCTCTTGTCTCAAATGGGCTCATCTCAAATGGGCCTCTTGTCTATGATCTGTCGGCATGGTTATACTGGCCTGTGGCCTTCTTGGAGGCCTTGATGATATCGGAGGGGGGCTCCCATTTGAAGCAGGGCTCCAGATTGGCCATCTTTATGGTCATTATTGAGGACAGGGTGCCATCCAATGCTAGGCTGTTTCTTCTCTTGGTTTTGTTCAGTCCCACAACTGAAAACACCCTCTCAGCATCTGCGTTTGCATGGGGCAACACCAGGACAAGCTTGGCGACGGCAGCAAGCCTCTCGAATTCTTTGGCTCCTGTCACCTATGGAAAATGCACCAAAACACAATGGAAAAACATACCTTGATTTTTGATTGATTAATACTGTGAGTATACTGTAGGTTGATCCATTAACAAAGTTCAGATAAAAACATGCATCATTTGAAACATGCATGACACATATATGCATGCAACAATTTTAAGCAACAGATGTAGCCAAGCCACACCTGCCAAAAGGAAAGACAAAAAATTTTTTAAAAAAATCCTTCTGCTTCCGGGTTGCCATTTCAGCCCAGAAGCTTTCCATTTCAGTTTAGTCCTGCAGGGATATCATTGGCATGGTCTGATAATTTAGAAACTCCTCACCCAGAAGGTCATGCTCCTCTGGCCAATGGTATGGGAGGAGATGGGGAAACCTATTTATGAAAGTAGAGTTACAAGTTGTTACGTTTTAGGTATATAGTCATCAACCAGCAGCAGTTCATACACATCTTTGAGGAGAAGCCACATAAGAATATCTCATGTGCAGTTTAGGAGTGAACACACCTCATCATAAAACACAGGGTATTTTAGCTAAGATGATAGACAATAATTAGAGAAAAAAAACTAACCTTTCAACAAAGTACAGGACATCTTCGATGTCACTTTCAGCCCTCTGCCGTACATCTACAAAATGTGCGTGCTTGATCAGTGGCTCTTCCAGTGGCAGCTTCTTAAGTGCATAGTCCACAGCACTTGTCAGGAAACACAACACAGCTTCATGGAATGAATCCACCTGCAGTGGTGTGATGTCACCCTCGTCGAGTAATCTGTTAAGTTTAGCCCTGGTTGTGAACCCAATACAGCATATCGGTATAAGGTACAAGGCTAAATATCACATATCACAGTGTTTGATCATAATAATAGTCAAATACTAACCTGGTAAATGGTTTGCCTTTTCTTTCAAGGAAATTTCACAAGGCTCCTCATGGCACTGCAGAGCTGCTGGAACCATAAACTTGGAACATAGCTTGCGTACGAATTTCACCATCTATAACAGACATTTACAAAAATAGTAGGTGAAACCTGTTTTAGAGGACCCCTGC
This sequence comes from Coregonus clupeaformis, assembly GCF_020615455.1. Taxonomy (NCBI): domain Eukaryota; kingdom Metazoa; phylum Chordata; class Actinopteri; order Salmoniformes; family Salmonidae; genus Coregonus; species Coregonus clupeaformis. Next base: position 31,040 of record NW_025536898.1, read on the forward strand.
AGATATCAGCAAGAAACACAGAATGAAAAAAAAAGCAAAATCCAATCCCACCTCATCATGTAACAAAAATATTGATGACTGCTCTCTCTGAAGCAGCATGTTGAAAGAAGTGAAAGTTGGTACGGTGGCTTGGAAGAACAGCAGGTACACTTTTGTCATGGGGTCAGTGAATGTCTGCACAAGTCTCTTGAACCTGGCCTGATTTTCATCTTGAATCAATCAATAAATAACACAAAACAAGAGGTTGTCATTAATACAAGTATGTGACTAACAATCCATGTAGTTGCTGCATAATGAAATTGAAAATTGATGACCATACTAGCAGATTTGTAGTAGCTGGCCAGAGGTTCATACAGCCTCAGGATCCTGGTCACACAACGTTCAAGGCTTAGCCAACGGACCGAGATACGCAGGAGGACCTCCATGTACTCCGCTTCATGGAGCTCACAAAACTCTGTTTTAGACATTAAATCCATATCATATATTTTCTACAGCTCAGCATTTCAGTATTACACTTAATAGTATCAAACATGCATGCCTGTCAGGTATCCTTTCCGATTTGTGCTACCCTTGAACCAGTAACCGATGTCCACTACCATATCCTCCAAATCAGAACCGGACACCTGCAATGCATAAATCAATCATAACACATTCAGTCAATGCACGTAATTAGGATACAAATAAAAATGTACATGTAAAGATAAATCAGGCCTTAACTCACTTTAAAAAATCTTTAAAAAATCCCACTCCTGCAGCTTTGGCGGTGTTATGTGCCACATGACAAGGACAACCATGAATATAGGTGTTGGGATGCTTCTGGAGCACCCTAGAGGCAATGGAATTACGTGGTCCAATGTTCACAGCCTCATTGTCAACTGAGAGACCAATGCAGTTCTCCCAAGGGATGCCATGCTCCTCTATGGTGGAGTTAATTTTGGTGAAGATCTCACTTGCTGTCCCACATCTTGTCCCAGTTGTTGAGCACATATTTAAAAACTGGTGGACAACTTTGCTGCCCATGAAGACCCGGACAGTAAGCAGGTTCATCTTTTCCACTCCTATAATGACAAGTTAGAATCATACAGATGTTCATGTTGTTAGATGTTTAAAAATACACAAAGCACATGTTTTGCAGAGGAGAAAAATCTCAAATAGTTTGTGAAATACAAGTGTCATTCGACCCATCCGTAAACAAGGGTATACAGGGCATTTTTAATCTCCTTCACAAGCTCCTGTGTGAAATATGGTGCGAGTGCTTCATTGGTAATGCAGGATGACTTAGTCCTGGCACACCTGTACTCCTGCGCTGTCTTCGAATCTCCGAAACATTCTTTTAGGAGAGGCCCCAGGTGGTCCGCAAAGGCTAGGGGGACGTTGTGAACTACCAACCCAGCTGTCATTTTGACCTCAGCCCTTCTTGTCTGTAAGAAATAAAAAATTATTAATCCTCCCAAAAGACCATAGTTTATTTAAAATAGACGCCTGCGATAATAGGGCACAGGTAAAAAACACATTCAGCAACTAAGATCTCAAATTAAGAAAACTGGACTGTACTACACTGAAATACAAACCACAAATTAGTCAAAACTATCAACCATGACTTTACCGTGATCAACTAGAACACAAAACTCTTGACTGAACCTTGACAGAATCATTACACATATCATACCTTAACCTCTTGTGCAGACATACCCCCTACAGATGGAACGGCCATTGCATATTGGGATATTGTGGCTGTGGACAGGAGAGCTCGTTGCTTATCTTGGTGGCCTTTTGCTTTTTATATGGCGCACTACATCTGTCACACCCTGGTGGCAACATGAGTTTTCAATACGGCAGACTGCACACCAGTAGTGCGTGTTGAGGCTCCCTCTGGTAATAAATGGCCATGAAGAGGTCCACTCATTTTGGAAAATGGATCTATATGTTGCTGCTCCAGCCAGAGCACGACTCTTCTGGCCCTGCTGTTGGATTGGGGGGGTCTCTTCTGTCTGTCCCTCTGTGTCTTCTTCCATCTGCCCTGTTGGTTGTTCTATTTGTCCTGTCTGTTGCTCCTCTGCATGGGCGTCAATCTGTCCTGTCTGTTGCTCCTCTGCTTGTTTGTCAGTCTGTCCTGTCTCCTGCTCTCTCTGTCCTTTGTGTTGCTCCTCTGTCTGTTGTCCTGTCGTTTCTATCAATCGTTCTGGCTGTTCTGTCAGTGTGTTTGTCTGTCTTTTCTCACTTGGCTGGTTCTTTAAATAAAATAAAAGGTTTCGCTTTTGTCCTGGCAAAGGTCTCTTACGGGACATATTTGAAACCTTAAACAATTAAAATGGTCATGTTGGTTTAATAACTCTACTCTCAGTTACAGAAACATACCTACTTCTTTTGCACACATTTCCTGTATTTATGTTCAATTCTTTGGAATACATCTTACCTGTTCGAAATCAGCTGAGTTTACATTCACCACACTAAATCATGTTCACACGCACAAACAAATAATTTATTTCAAGATTTAAAGTTTAAGAGAGTGAGTATTCAATTGGACGACATTTCATTGTTACATACCTAGTCTCAGCTCAGCTTCTTATTAGACTTCTTGAGGTAGTGACCGTTTCATCTCATGTTGACTTTCGCGGCAATGGTATCTCTTCTTCTGTCGCTAACTTCGGGGTGCAGCACATATGGTTCAGTGGCGCTCATCAGCGCCATCTACCGTCGGGGAGTTTGAAAAAAGGAAAGAACGAGTCTCGGGACGATTTTTTTTGCGTGAGAAATTGGATGTGTGGCGTGAGTGCGTGTGAAAACAGGCAAAAACGTGTGTCACACGGCGAAAGCGTTAGAGTTGGCAGCTCTGTGGTATGACATGTTATTTCGATATTAGAAAGTTTAAACGCGCTATTACATACCTGTAGTAATATAACACAAGTTATCGTGTCGACTGCACAATTATGGCACTTTCTTTATTCTGAAGACCGATGCGCACCTGCCAGGAACTTCCTGTTCCACACCGCCACAGTTCCTAAATCCATAGACGCAACAACGCAAGACTTCTTCTTCGTCTTCTTCTTCTTCTTCTTCTTCGTTGATATCATGGCGGTCCGCAAACAACCGTTTAAGTGCATGCCGCCACCTACTGTGCTGGAATGTACGTTGAATCATGATCTGGCCAATTCTGTCCTACCATGAAAATACAATTCTAAACCAAATAAATCCCTAAATTCAACCACACCCTCCCCAACCCCATTAAACTTTATCTATATCATGCGGAAACACTCCACCCTTAGGATTGTTCAGCATGTCAACAACCATTTCAACAGTAACATCTGTTAGCCCCAATATCTCTTTTGCCGTCTCCACAGTAACCTTCAACCTTGCATTTCTGCTTTCCATAACCCGAGTCGTGTTGACAACCTTACCAATGAAAGCTATGGAGTTAACTTTATTCACATTCATGAGCACAAGATTTCTGAACAGGCCTTGAAACCATGCTGGGACCATCAGAAGCACCAGCCCCGACAGTAGGTCCACTTACTACAGGTCCATCCATGGAAGCTCCATCAGTCCACACAGTAGTTCTACTAGTCTGTTTTACGGCCTCTGCATACGATACAGCATGACTGATCCTATATCTCTGAGCCTCTCTCTGCACCTGGCATCCACCAGACGCTGCACTGTGTTCTCCCCCACAATTACAGCACATCACCTTCACATTGCTTCCACATTCACCGTAATCTTGTGCTCCTCCACACTTGGCACATCTTGTCTTTCCTTTACACTAAAGCAGCTACACGTCCCATTCTTTGGCATTTATAACACTGCAGTCATATATGGACAAATTCTCTAACATTGAAACTAAGGAATCCAATCTGTACTTTTCCCGGCAAGACTTTCTCAAACCTCAGCATCCCTGAGAAGCTTTCACTTCCCTGACCCTCTTTCCTACTGACCTTTTGGCCTCAATCACTCTGCCTCCCTTCACATTGTCTTTAATATCAACTGTAACCTGCATCAGCACCAGGGACATGGCTTTTAATCTTCATCCCATTAAGTTTTTCCATTTTCTAAATCTTCCCTTGCTGAGCCTGGCTACCACACAATATTAACCATCTACCATTTCCAATGAACCGAGCTAATTTCACTTCACCTACCTCTTTCTCTACGGCATTAGTTAGTCGGAGAGGGTGTAAGTGAGGCCCTGTGGTCTCATCAAACACTATCACCACTTTCCACTCCAACACATCACTACTCTTGCTCCCTACCTTGGCCCTATGCTTTCTTTACTAGACAATCCACTGCTTTCTGTATCATGATCTCTCTTCTTCCTGTATCATGATCTCTCTTCTTCCTATGTCTTTCTGTATCATTCTCTCTTCTTCCTGTGTCTTTCTGTATCATGATCCCTCTTCTTCCTGTGTCTTTCTGTATCATGATCTCTCTTCTTCCTGTATCATGATCTCTCTTCTTCCTGTTTCTTTCTGTATCATGATCTCTCTTCTTCCTGTGTCTTTCTGTATCATGATCCCTCTTCTTCCTGTGTCTTTCTGTATCATGATCTCTCTTCTTCCTGTGTCTTTCTGTATCATGATCTCTCTTCTTCCTGTATCATGATCTCTCTTCTTCCTGTTTCTTTCTGTATCATGATCTCTCTTCGTCATGTGTCTTTCTGTATCATGATCTCTCTTCTTCCTGTTTCTTTCTGTATCATGATCTCTCTTCTTCCTGTGTCTTTCTGTATCATGATCTCTCTTCTTCCTATGTCTTTCTGTATCATGATCTCTCTTCATCCTGTGTCTTTCTGTATCATGATCTCTCTTCTTCCTATGTCTTTCAACTACCAACCATTCCGGCCCTTGACCCTCATCCTCCCGCTCCATACCATCAGAACTGACACCCATATTGTTTGACCAAGGCGGGGATTGGGGTTTGAGAAGTCAATGAGAGAAGTGAACGATTCTGATGCTTTTTCAGCGGCTAATGAGGATCCTAATAAATACCAAAAAGATTCCGTCGGCAAACACTTGATACATGGCCATTATCTTATCGAGTTTGTCAGTGCAGCGGCTTATTCACAACAGCTCTTACTGCATATCTTATGTATCCAAGCTTCACATGAGTAGACAGATACTCTTCTTCAAACATCAGTAAAACGGATTGACTTTCCTCCTTCTTTCCATCTACTATACGGTTTTGTTTAGTGCTCCAACCACTCCAGGAATCTTCCGCTTAAGATGATGAACCTCAATGTCCGAGGAAACTCCAGATATAACACCTTTTATACCACCTTGGTATAAATGACTTTGGTGTTGATGACTTTCGCTCTTTGCTCCATTTTCCACTGTGTTCCATTCATTCTTACCAACTTCACTCCACCGCGCGCCATCAGAATCAAACAGCACTTCCTCCATATTTTCCTCCCAACAACCACACACCTGCTACGGACTAACTCCTGCATGTAAAATATTGCATGTAGAATAAAACGGTGAGTTTAATTAGCTAGACAAAATCAACCTTGTTTAAAAAAAAAAAGGTATCTAAGTGTTTCAATTTGGTGTGTGTAGAGGTGTAGTGACATGTTTTGAGTAATATATTATTATAATTGAGAAATATACATTTTGAATGCCATAAGTTAATTGCAGATGAACTAAATTGGCTTGAGTGCAAATATCCAACCATTCAATATCAATGACTACAATAACAAGTCTTGTTTTAAAATAACATTTAATAAACACATGTAGTTGTTTCAAAGTCTGTTTATCATTAAACAAAGTTGTAACATAGCAAAAATAATACACCCAAACTAATGGTGAAAACTGATCATCACACCATCTCTATCTGATACAAGTTGTGTCTAATAGTTCATTACCACAGAAAACTGCAGATGGAAGCAGCACCACCCAGTCAACCACTACACAGGGTATTCAACCCTAAGGACAAATCCAAGGTATATTTTGAACGCCGTGAATTAAACAAAATCATATTTACTGTATAGATACCCCAAAAAACAAAGTTTGTCCAGCACAAATTCATGTGGAACATGTATTTTTAATTAGCAGATCAATTAAGTTAATTGCAGTTATCCAAATACATTCATTATCAATGCCGAAAATAAACACAACATGTAAAGTGTTGGTCCCATGTTTCATGAGCTGAAATAAAAGATCCCAGAAATTCTACAAGTTCAAATGAGCCTCACAACGCTGCATTATCATGCAGAAACATGAGGTGATGCAGCTGATGAATGGCACGACAATTGTGTTCGTTGACTGTAGCTTATGCCTTGCCAATCCCATAACCCAACTGACACCATGGGGCACTCTGTTCAAAACAACGACATCAGAAAACCGCTCGCCCACACAACACAATACACGTGGTCTGCCTGCGGTTGTGAGGCTGGTTGGATGTTCTGCCAAATTCTCTAAAACAATGTTGGAGGCGGCTTATGGTAAAGAAATTAACAAATTCTCTGGCAACAGCTCTGGTGGACATTCCTGCATTCAGCATGCCAATTGTACGCTCCCTCAAAACTTGAGACATCTGTGGCATTGTGTTGTGTGACAAAACAAGGTGCACCTGTGTAATGATCATGCTGTTTAATCAGCTTCTTGATATGCCACACCTGTCAGGTGGATGGATTATCTTGGCAAAGGAAAAATGCTCACTAACAGGGATGTAAACAAATGTGTGCACCAAATTTGAGAGAAATAAGCTTTTTGTTCGTATGAAGAATTTCTGGGATCTTTTACTTCAGCTCATGAAACATGGGAACAACACTTTACATGTTGCGTTTATATTTTTGTTCAGTGGACATATATAGCATATTGTATGACCACTATTCCTTTTTAGCCTAATGTAACATAAGGTAAGGTTATTATGATACTAAATGGAGTGGCACGGATGCACGTATAGAATAATAGGTTTAGTGCAGATGGAAGCAGCACCACCCAGTCAACCATCACGCAGGATATTCAACCCTAAGGACAAATCCAAGGTAAGCTCAATATCTTTACAGTAGAAACAAACAAAACACACCAAAACTGACAAGGTGAACACTGATCAGTAAAGTAAAGAGAGGCTAATGTTCTATAACGTTCCCTTTCCTCTGCACAGTTCTCTCACAGTGAGAAACAATAGGATCCAAGTCAACGTTGTCAATCATTTTTTCATGAGATAAGAATTAAGAGAGTGAGTGACTAATATTAGCTGGTCTGAGAGAACTGATGAGGCTTTTCTCCTTTATGTATACATTGGTGTCATATTAAATGGCCCAATCGGGAGAACCTCTTCCAACAGTCAGAGCAGGAGTAAGGCTTCTCTCGTGTGCATCCGTTGGTGTGATTTTAAGTTGTCCTGTCGAGAGAAATTCTTCCCACAGTCAGAACAGAAATAAGGCTTCTCTCCTGTGTGTATCCGTTGGTGTAATTTTAAGGTGTCCTGTCGAGAGAAATTCTTCCCACAGTCACAGCAGAAATAAGGCTTCTCTCCTGTGTGTATCCGTTGGTGTGATTTTAAGCTGTCCTGTAGCGAGAAACTCTTGCCACAGTCAGAGCAGAAGTAAGGCTTCTCTCCTGTATGTATACGTTGGTGACATTTTAACTTATCCAATTGGGAAAAACTCTTTCCACAGTCAGAGCAGGAGTAAGGCTTCTCTCCTGTGTGTATACGTTTGTGTGTTTTTAAGTGGCCCAGTCGAGAGAAACTCGTCCCACAGTCAGAGCAGAAGTAAGGCTTCTCTCTAGTGTGTACACTCTGATGAATTGTCAGAGCCCCTGATGTTGTGAAGCTCTTCCCACAGTCAGAGCAGGAGTAAGGCTTTTCTCCTGTGTGTATCCGTTCGTGTGATTTTAAGCTGCCCTGTCGAGTGAAATTCTTCCCACAGTCAGAGCAGGAGTAAGGCTTCTCTCCTGTATGTATACGTTCATGTGTTTTTAAGTGGCCCAGTTGGGAGAAACTCTTCCCACAGTCAGAGCAGGAGTAAGGCTTCTCTCCTGTGTTTGTTCTCTTATTAACTTTGAGCTCAGTTGTTGTGAAGCATTTTCCACAGTCAGTGCAGGAATACAGATTCTCTCCTGTATGTATTTTTAGATGTACTTTTAGCATTGATAGAATTGGGAAAATCTCCTCACAATGTGGGCAGTGGTGAGACCTCTTAGCTCTGTGATCTTCCAGCTGTTGCTCTCTGGATGTAGAGAATGTCTCAATGTCACCTGTGTGAACAGCATAAAAATCAAATCAAATACAAAAGTAGAAGAATATACATCCGCAAATCCAGGTAATGAAATCCACCATATGCACTGAGCTTGTCTGACAGGTTTAAGCAAACTAAATACTAAATAAATGATCCACGTACCAGAGAGTCTGTTGGAAGCCTTTATTACAGCTAAGACTAAAAACAGTTGCATTGATTCGTGAATGCAATTTCCGAAAAGGAACTGTTTATTTATTGTTTACGCTAATTATTCAAGGGTTGCTTTGTTATTTTAAAACCAAAAATGCTTGATTGCATTTCAATGACTTGCATGCTGTGTGATGACATGAACAAATGAATGATTGATACAGTAGCCTATATACAGTGTGCAAGAGTATTCCAAGATAAATATACAACACAGGGAATTAACGATCAATGGAAACAGTTGTTTTTCAGTTCAACATCCGTTTAGTATCTATGTAGGGGTTCCAGTCCGGGACTCATAGCTACATGTGGCAAGTTCGCATTGGTCCAAATGGTCTATACATTGAGCCTGAAATGGGATACTTGGTATTTGGCCATTGGACCAATGTTATTGCAAGGAATTCTAATTGGTCAACCACAGGCAAGGCTTGGGTATAAACTACATCCTGTCTCTTTGTTCAGTGGGAAAACACTGAGGACAGGGAAGAATAAACATATACAATCTACTTTCCAGCATAAAAAATGATTGGTTCTCTTTTAATAAATATATTTGTCTCCCCCTGATTTGCTTTGGGGTCTGTGTTATTGAAGAATAACATCAAATGCTAACAAGTGCATTCAGAAAGTATTCAGACCCCTTTGACTTTTTCCACATTTTGTTACGTTGCAGCCTTTTTCTAAATTAAAAAAAAAAAAAAATTATAATCCTCAGCAATCTACACACCATACCCCATAATGACAAGGTGAAAACAGGTTATTAGAAAATGTTACTATTATGTTACAAATAAAACAGAACTACCCTATTTACAGTATTCAGACCCTTTGCTATGAGACTCGAAATTGAGCTCAGGTGCAACCTGTTTCCATTCATCAACCTTGAGATGTTTCTACAACTTGATTGGAGTCAATCTGTGGTAAATTCTATTGATAGGACATGATTTGGAAAGGCACACACCTGTTTATATAAGGTCCCACAGTTGACAGTGCATGTCAGAGAACCAAGCCATGAGGTCGAAGGAGTTGTCCATAGAGCTCCAAGACAGGATTGTGTCACGGCACAGATCTGGGAAAGGGTACCAAAAAACATCTGCAGCATTGAAGGTCCCCAAGAACACAGTGGCCTCCATCATTCTTAAATGGAAGAAGTTTGGAACTACCAAGACTCTTCCTAGAGCTGGCCGCCCGGCCAAACTGAGCAATCGGGGGAGAAGGGCCTTGGTCAGGGAGGTGGCCAAGACCACGATGGTCACTGACAGAGCTCTAGAGATCCTCTGGAGATGGGAGAACCTTCCAGAAGGATAAACATCTCTGCAGCACTCCAGCAATCAGGCCTTTATGGTAGAGTGGCCATACGGAAGCCACTCTTCAGTAAAAGGCACATGACTGCCCGCTTGGAGTTTGCCAAAAGGCACCTAAACACTCTCAGACCATGAGAAACAAGATTCTCTGGTCGGATGAAACCAAGATTGAACTCTTTGACCTGAATGCCAAGTGCCCCGTCTGGAGGAAACCTGGCACCATCCCTATGGTAAAGCATGGTGGTGGCAGCATCATGCTGTGGGGATGTTTTTCAGCGTCAGGGACTGGTAGACTAGTTAGGATTGAGGCAAAGATTAACTGAGCATAGTACAGAGAGAGATCCTTGATGAAAACCTGCTCCCGAGCGCTCAGGACCTCAGACTGGGGCAAAGGTTCAACTTCCAACAGGACGACACTAAGCACACAGCCAAGACAACGCAGGAGTGGCTTCGGTACAAGTCTCTGAATGTCCTTGAGTGGCCCAGCCAGAGCCCGGACTTGAACCCAATCGAACATCTCTGGAGAAACCTGAAAATAGCTGTGTAGCAGCGCTCCCCATCCAACCTGACAGAGCTTGAGAGGATCTGCAGAGAAGAATGGGAGAAACTCTCTAAATACAGATGTGCCAAGGTTGTAGCGTCATACCCAAGAAGATTCAATGATGTAATCCCTGTCAAAGGTGCTTCAACAAAGTACTGAGTAAAGGGTCTGAATACTTATGTAAATGTGATATTTCAATTTTTTCTTATCTAGCTAAAATGTCTAAAAACCTGTTTTTGCTGTCATTATGGGGTACTGTGTGTAGATTGATGAGGGGAAAAAAACAATTCAATCGATTTTAGAATATTGCTGTAACACAACAAAATATGGAAAAAGTCAAGGGGTCTGAATACTTTCCGAAGGCACTGTATATGTTGGGGTCAATGAAGGGTGGATAGGAACTTGGTGCATGGAAAGTTACTGAGGGAGACAAGGGGAAGTGCAGAATTCATCTTCTGTTGCTAAGGAGGGAGGCAAAGGGCAACAGTCTAGTTTCAGTTCCTGATAAGGCAGGCCAGTTGCGGAACTAGGGAGGAGCAAGGAATCCGGCTCGAGGTCATGTCAACAGATGAATTGAGTAGAAACCTCTGGGAGGGGGCCCATTTAGTTGTGAATTCCATACTGTAATTAGAAGCTAACCACTTAGCTACACAGCTAACTAACTACTAAATTAGCAAACCAAATGGACAACTGCAGAGCATTTAGCACATTGTAGACCAGGGGTGTCAAACTCATTTTAGCTCAGGGGCCACATGGAGGAAAATCTATTCCCAAGTGGGCCGGACCGGAAGAATCATGGTATATATAACTTAAAAACAACAACTTCAGATTGTTTTCTTTGTTTTAATACGATCAACATACAACATAAAGCTGGAGCCTGAGGACAGTGTGTCCAAAATAGTACAAGCACAACATCACTATTAATCATAAAACACGTCAAGTTTATTTGAAAATTCTAAAGAAAAAGAACACACAAACACACAATGCCTCAGTGATTAACAGAACTGTTTCACAGATCACAGAACTATATCAGGGTGTCATTTCTCAGGCAGAAATGTAGATAAAAATAATGAAATCCTGTTGCCCAAACAAGTGCAAGAACCACAGAGTCAAGAATAGGTTAAATATACAAATACAATAAAATCAATTAAAAACAATAGCACATCAACATAAAAACATATAAACATAAATCTGAAAGCGTTGCTCAAACTCCCGTAACAGTCCAGTTATTTTATCTTTGAACCGCTTCATGTCTGCCACATGTTGGGTCGTGCAAACATTTTTCAGACAGGGGAAGTGAGCTGCATCACCACCGGCAAGTTGCGTCTCCCACAATGACAGCTTCAACTTGAAAGAACGTATGCTGTCATAATACTGCGTGACAACCAGCTGTTTGTTCAAGTTATTCAGGTGCTCTGTAACATCCACCATAAATGCAAGGTCTGGCATCCATTCTGCGGAATGAAATTCTAACACTGGTTTGCCCTTTTCTTCCATGAACTGTTCAATTTCTTCTCGTAAATCAAAGAAACGCCTCAGCACAGCACCTCGGCTTAACCATCTTACCTCAGTGTGGTATGGCAGGCCATAGATGTGGTCTTTCTCTCTGAGAAGTCTGTCAAACTGACGGTGATTCAGGCTTCTGGATCGGATGAAATTAACAGTTTGGATGACCACCTTCATGACGTTATCCATCTTTAATGACTTGCAACACAAAGCCTCCTGGTGCAAAATACAGTGAAAAGTCAAAAAATCACGTCCTCCATTTGCAGATTGCACTTTCTCTCTGAACTTTGTCACAACGCCTGCTTTTTTCCCGATCATTGAGGGCGCACCATCTGTAGCCAGGCTGACAGCGCGGGACCACTCCACTCCGACCCTGTCCAGCGCGCCGACGAGTGCGGTAAAAATATCAGCTGCTGTCGTTGTATCTGTCATGGGCACCAACTGCACGAACTCCTCGGTGACGGTCAATGTGTCATCAACTCCGCGGATGAAAAAATGGCCAGTTGTGCAACATCTGTAATGTCCGTGCTTTCATCAATTGCAACCGAAAACGCAATAAATGACTTTACTTTTTGCTTCAACTGGCTGTCCAAATCCACTGAAAGATCGGAAATCCTGTCTGCAACTGTGTTTCTTGTCAGGCTGATATTTGCAAAAGCCTGCCGCTTTTCAGGGCACACAATCTCCGCTGCCTTCATCATGCAAGTTTTTACAAATTCACCCTCACTAAATGGTTTTGAAGCCACTGCGATTTAATTAGCAATGAGGTAGCTAGCTTTCACTGCAGCGTCACTGATGTCTCGGCTGTGAGTAAACACAGACTGCTGTTTCTTCAGACCCGCCAACAGTTCATTCACCTTCTCTCATCTCCGCTGTCCTTGAAAGTTGTCATATTTGTCGGCATGAAGACTCACATAGTGGCGACGAAGGTTATATTCTTTCAGCACTGCAACATGCTCTGAACACACCAAACATACAGCTTTCCCATTCAATTCCGTGATTAAATAGGATGACAATTTTTCTTGGAACACTCTGCACTCTGCGTCCACTTTTCTCTTTTTTGACAGAGACATATTGGGGCAATGAGGGTGCCAAAGCACATAATGTTAAAAGTAGAAGCCATAATAAATATCGCGGGCAAAACAAAGTAGCTCATTGGCTGCACGTGCTTGACCTACTTGCTCTGCCCCGGTATAAACAGTTTGCTTGCTTAACACAATTGCTATTGCGCCATCCAGTGGCCTCAATTGGAACAGCAGTTTATTTTATTGAATAATTGCAGCGCATTTTTATACAAAAAAAAAAAAAAAGTTTTTTATTTTCTTTTTTCAAAATCATCTCGCGGGCCGGATTAAACCCGTTTGCGGGCCTGATCCGGCCCGCGGGCCGTATGTTTGACACCCCTGATCTAACCTATAGCGCTTTAGACACACCCACTCCTTTCCAGACACCCACTACTTTCCTTTAGACACACCCACTCCTTTCCAGACACCCACTACTTTCCTTTAGACACACCCACTCCTTTCCAGACGCCCACTACTTTCCTTTAGACACACCCACTCCTTTCCACACGCCCACTACTTTCCTTTAGACACACCCACTCCTTTCCACACGCCCACTACTTTCTTTAGACACACCCACTCCTTTCCACACGCCCACTACTTTCCTTTAGACACACCCACTCCTTTCCAGACACGCACTACTTTCCTTTAGACACACCCACTCCTTTCCACACGCCCACTACTTTCCTTTAGACACACCCACTCCTTTCCACACGCCCACTAATTTCCTTTAGACACACCCACTCCTTTCCACACGCCCACTACTTTCTTTAGACACACCCACTCCTTTCCACACGCCCACTACTTTCCTTTAGACACACCCACTCCTTTCCACACGCCCACTACTTTCCTTTAGACACACCCACTCCTTTCCAGACACGCACTACTTTCCTTTAGACACACATAGATCAACTTACAACAAAGAATAACTTTATTAACATTGTTTTTTAGTCTGTAACAGAAAATACTAAAAGTGCATAAATTTGCCTGAAATTAAAAAAAAAAATCTAACCTTATTTAAACTGTAAACATTTTTTGACCATTTGATACTGAAAAATAAAATTAAATATAATCAATAAATAATAATACATTCAAATTGATCAGCAACATTAACTCAGGAGCACAATATATGAAACACTTTGACCTATAAAACAAAAATGAATAAAACAATTTGTGCTGATTATTATTATTTTTTAAATCAAAATGAGGAAGTCAGGATTAATGGCTACAATGAGCACGTTTTGCAGTGCACAGCTTTTCGAAGCGGAGTTTGAAGCATGATACTGCAATTCTCAGCTCCTGCTCAATGTTTAGCTGGGACCTGTACTTGGTCTTCAGTGCAGCAACAGCAGAGAAGCCAGTCTCACAAAGATAAGATGTTGCAAAAGGAAGAAGAATGCCCATGGCCCTCTGCCCTATGAGTGGATACTGCCTCTCTACACTCAGCCAGAATTCACTCAGTGTCTGTGATGTGAACCTCAGTCTCAATGTGGAGTCAGACGTCATATCAATGAACTGGTCCTCCTCTGCAGAGCTCAAACCAGTTGGAGCTGGTGCATTGAAAGGATCTCTCACCCAGTCATATTGGGAACTGTTTTCAGGGAAGTACTTTTTAAAGAATCCCATCAGTGATGAAATATGCTCCTTAATATATGGAATCACTGAGGTGGCATCATAGTCAGTAGTGTCAACAAATTCATGCAGGTTCTCGAATGAATCAGTATTTCCTTCATCAAGTCGCCTGCCCCACATTGCAAGCTTTCGAGTGAAAGAGCTGATCTTGTCTGTGACCTGAGGGAGGTGTTTATCTTTCCCCTGAAGCTGTAGATTTAGTTCATTTAGCTTTCCAAATATGTCACTCAGGTAGGCCAGTTTTGCCAGGAAGTTCTCATCACAAAATTTTTCTGCGAGGTCATACTTGTGCTCCTGCTCCGAAAATATTCTTATCTGCTCTCTGAGCTCAAAAACTCGGGACAAGACTTTTCCTCGTGACAGCCACCTTGCTTCACTGTGAAACAGCACAGCTTGATGTTCAGCTCTCATCTCCTCACAGATAGCAGAGAAGACTCTTGTTTTTAGTGGTCTGGTCTTTATAAAATTGACTACACCTACAATGTCAGTCATAACCTCACTTAATTCAGAGAAAAGGTGCCTTGATGCCAGTGCTTCTCTGTGTATAACACAGTGTGTCCACTCAGCATTAAGTGAGGCCTTCTTGATGAGTGCCCGAAGTCCTTTTCTCATCCCTGCCATGGTCTGTGCACCATCACTGCAAACACCAATGCAGTTCTCCCACTTTAGCCCATTCTCAGTCAGGAAGCAGTCCAGCATTTTGAATAGCTCTTCAGCTGTGGCTCTGTCTCTGACATATTTACGAAAAAGTAGATCCTCACACAGGGAGTTTGTCATGTCAAAACGTACATAAGCGATAAACAAACAGTCTTTGTTGCTGTCAGTTGCTTCATCGAACTGTAAGGCAAAACGTTTGTCTTTGAGTTTATCTACCAGCTGTTCTTTAAGATCGTTAGCAATGTCATTTATATGTCTGGCGACAGTGTCATTGAACAGAGGGATAGTTTTTATTTTTGCAGCACTTGCGTCATCCAGCATGACAGAGACCATGTCTAATGCTGCAGGCAGTATCAGCTCCTCTGCTATGGAGTGTTTTTTTGCACTGAGCAATTTGGTACGCCACCTTATATGATGCTAACAGTGCTAGCTGGTTTACTGAAGTAGCATTCACAAAGCGGGACGATTGTTTGCAATTTTCGGCACGTTTTCGCTGAAAACTCAAGCGGCTTATCAGCGTGATTGGGGTGTAATGTTTTTAAGTGACGCATTAATTTATTTGGCTTCATGCCGTCCGCTGCCAACATTTTTAGACACAGTAAACATACCGGTCTTTCCTCGTCTCCCACCGTAGTCACAGTGAAGCCAAGCGCTACATACGCTTCATCATATTTCCTCGTCTTAGCTTTCGGGAGACTTACGTTTGTCTCATTATCTCCGTCTCTCTCCGCATTTCTTTTCATCCCTGTTAAATATTGTTCCATGGTGTCTCCTAAGGGTTTGTTATCTGCACTTCATATCTCCTGCTCTGTGCTGTGTGCTCTTGTTCGGTGCAAAAAAAACCTACTCCCTGCGGCAAAAAAAAGCATGTTCCCGGGGTCACACGCGCCCCCGGCATCGCTCCGAGCCCCCCAGGGGGCGCCCCACTATTTGAGAAGGACTGCTTTAGACACACA
>NW_025536899.1:0-7500 GCF_020615455.1 Coregonus clupeaformis
AGTGAGAAATGTCATGGACAACTATCCCCATTCATTAAAAGGTACAGTGCTGGAGCGAGGCCCTATAAATCCACCTCCAGCTGATAGAGACTGAGGTTTAAGAGAAGAGTAAACCCGCCAAGGCTGTGTCACTGTCCAGCTGAACAAACAGGCATGAGGAACGGAGCTGGAACAGCAGTCACTTGCAACACTGGGCCTTCTGTGACGAGACAGCATGCACCAAGGCACACTACAGAGAGCCCCACACAGTACACCTCTCAGGGACAGCACTGAATCACTATTTACCACCAGGACATCACACTACAACATCCTGAGTGAAATAGATATGAATCACGGTCATGATACAGTAACATTATCATAGACTGGGTAAGGTAGCAATGTGCATTTAGCCCATCATGGGGATGTGTGGTGGTTGTATATAGTGGCTAGTACATGGTGAGCAGACATTACACTAATGGAAAAATACTGCTGCCATGTACCTGACAAACACCACTTCCAAATCTTCCTATTCATTTGATTGAATGGATCTAGGCATAGAAGCCATGTACTGACTTCCACTTGGTGAAGGCTCATTGACATCAAGCTTCCTCCTGAAACAGGGTCCACTAGCGGGTGGAAGACTGGGATATCAAACACCACCCCCTAATGGTGGTACAGGAGAGAACATAGTACTGGTTAGAATACTGTGCATAAATACCTAAACACATCATTTCAATGTACCACCATGATAGTCACTAAACTAATCAGTCTCAGCCTGGGCACAAAAGCAGGAGATGCGAACAAATTAAGTTTTGTAATGTACCAAATAAATGGCTTTATTTTGTGTAAAACAGCTGTGTGTAGTGTTACAGCAGGTCCACCAGCACTACAGGACATTGCATCAGATAGTTATCTGGAATATACACAGTGAACTTGAAGACTCCATCCTGGTACAAGCCATGTTCCTATGAAAATGACCCCGAACCACACTGGAAAAAATATTGAATCTCAGGATCCCTTTGTTTTCATTTTGTATAGGTTATGTAGATTATGGTGACAAACAGGAGAACAGATTAGGCTCTTACTCACTGCTGATTTGTAGGATGGCTGCACATAGATTCCAGGCAGTTTTTGCTTGATCACTAGCTGTTGTGGGTCAAAGAGTAACATGGAATTAAATCAATGCAGCAGAAAATTGATATGGAAATTAACAGTGTGTTTTAGTCAACAGCTTTCTAAATGCACTACATAACATAATGGCCTCTGTTCAAATACATTAGCATGCAGCTTCTTGCTTCCTTCCAGGTAGGCTTGATCAATGATCTGACATGTTTGGATTGATGAAACAATAAATCTTACCTTTTACTATCAGTGCATACAGATAAGTGATTACCCTATAAAAGGAGGGAGGGCATTTGAAGAGAGTTAAACAGAGCAGTGATGTAATAATCACTACCCAAAATAAAGTCTGATCTTGTGGCTGTACTTACAACTCAGCCAGCAGCGGCACTCCAGTAGAATGGACCGTAGGAGGCGTGTGTGCCATTAATAAACTGGGCCGAAGGCAGGGAGAGCAGGCTTGGTGATGGGGACTGCATTCTTTAGGGATGGAGGGAAGCTGCTTCTTCCCAAAGTCAGGGCCGGGCTGACTGGCTCTTGTTTGCTCTCACTCTGCGTCAGTGTTCTCACCGTCAGATCTTGCTCACCAGAAGAGAGGAACAAAAGGAATTTAACAACTCATGTCTAGGGAAGTACAAACCAGTAGCATTGATTATTCCGAGGGGGAGTATGCCTAGATTAAAAACACTGAGTCAAACATCTATTCACCATATGTGGAATCACAAGACACAGGTAGACAATGCAATTTCAAACAAGTTATGTTAGTTATATCTATGCTCTAGATGAGGCTAGCTCTGTTGTCGAACCACAAGGCAACACAGACAGCAGTGGGAGCACGTAGAGCCCTGGGCGATAGGCATAAGGTGACGACCTCAGGTTAGAGATTTTTGCCTGGCATAGTTTATTCACGGGAGGTGAGAGAGCACTCCAGAGAGCATCCCTAAATACAGGCCTCATCATATCCTGCCAATGCCAGATTTGTGGGAAGCACAGGGAGGAGGATGGGCTAGTTCACAGCAGGAGGGATGCAGTAAGTTAAGGAACGCATCAGCAACAAACCTCAAGGCGTCCCTCTGCGACTAACGCAACCATGGGAATGAATTCCAGAAGATGCACAGCGAGTGCCATGAAGCAAAACACATTGTAGAATTATTGTTTTTAGGAGGCACAGAGCAATGAGTGAACCGGTATCTGACAAGGCAGAGAGTATTCACACCTATTTACTATGGGCAGAGCTACTTTTCCAATGTGACGCCTGAATACAATGAAGCTCTCAGGCCTCTTTCTGCAGTAGTATGAGGTAGGTAACAGACAATGGCAATAACAAACAGCAGATGCACGGCACAAGAGCTTTTCAACCAACCAGATCCTAGCAATGGCAAATCTAAAACAAATGCACTGCACATTTGAGAAGTTAATTGCTTATCAAACTACAGTTTAACACCCACATTCAAGTGGATTTCAGAGCAACAGGCTCCTCCTGCAACAACCATGCATGTAGACAAGTCACATGTCTGACTATAGCTGCAACTTCCAGAGCACTAGGTGTGGAACGGACACCAGTATCGCATTACCATTAGTATAGTGGCAAGGAAACAAAACACTAAGCGGATTTAACTTCTTTAGAAAACAGCCATAATAAGCTGAAACAATATTATGTTGTATCTAGTCAAATAATTTTCCCAAGCTATAGCACACAATATTTACATACAGCAGGTTATTTAAGGGACAAAAGTGTTAGCTTCGTGTTTTCTACTTTGCAATGCTGGTATCGCCACAGCCCTACAGAGCACCAGGCAGTAAAAGGCGACACTGGAACAGCCTCTCTTTCAGGAATTGATTGAAAAGATGCACACTGCAAATAAAGGTTATCGAAAAGACATGAGTAGACCTAATGTGTTAGAGGACACCACACACCTCAAGTTGTATATTCAATGCCACAATTCCAGTCCTCCAAGATTTCTCTCAAACTACCATAGGCCTCCTCTCTCAAACTGCTGATCCGCAGGTCTTGGAGGACCTCTACAATAGCGGCCTCCTCCTCCACAGTCAGCCCTTTCACGGCCTCCTGCTGCTTCGTCGACCATCCCGTGTGCCCTCCAAATTGTTTTCCAGGGTTGCTCTCAGGTCTCTTCGCCAGTTTTGCGCATTTTGGCATCGCGTTGATCTCCTCTCCTTCCCTGGGCTTCTACTTCGCCCAGGGACCTTTCCCAGCAAATATCTCCTCCCCAAGACCACATCTTCCCCACCTGTGTCCAGGGTGTTTGCTCCTCCCTGTGCACACTGCTTTGTCCGTTGGTGGTGGGATCTTCTGTCACGTTCGTTGAATACAGGATTGGACCAAGGTGCAGCGTGGTATGTGTACATGTTCGTATATTTATTAAACACCGACAAAACAACAAAAGCAACGTAACGTGACGCTCACAATGGCTACACACAAACAAGCCAAACAAGAGTCAAGATCCCCAACATAGGTAGGCAAAATGGCTACCTAAGTGCTGATCCCCAATCAGAGACAAGATCGAAGCTGCCCTGATTGGGAACCACAACCGTCCAACATAGATCAAAACATACTAGATCTACACATAGATATACACATTACATAGATACCTCACACCTGAACAAACCAACTAGCGTAACTCTGTGTCAGGGCGTGACATATGGGTATCTGCTAGCTCTAACTATATGGCATCTGACTCTGGGGAGGTAGATAAAGGGCCTCATTGCTAAAATCCAAGTATCCGAAAACAATGGACATGGCCTTCTTTCGTACATTATGGAGAGATATTTATCTGAAGAGGATGGGAAAACCTGGTTTAGAGGTGTTTTTTTTAACAACAATTAAGAACCCTTCAAGATGATTATTTTTATTTGTGATTGTTTAACTTTATACTAATCAGTAATCTGATACTTCGCACATTGACATAGTCTGCTACTTACTATATTGGCACACATCACCTCTAAGTTCAGTAGGTTAAGGGGACGGGATACACTGTGCCACTTTATAAATCCTAATGTTAGTAAATATGCCACACTGTCGCCACAATCTTGATGGTCTCTTAGACATTGTTTACACTGAATGAGCGTCAACACATTTTTTTAAAGAGGTCCTCAGGGAGATCCTCTCCCTTCCATATTCCAGCAGGAAGCTGCAGAGGAAAGATGTCTCTGTCAGTATTCCTTCCTGCCCCTGAGGGACTCAGACCCAGGAAATAGCTGACGTTCCCAGATAAGCCCAGGCGGACTTTCCCTATCCTCTTCAGATACACACCAGACATATCTGCATCATATTAAACGCCCTGTCTGTGGGGATATCTTCAATGTGCAGCCAAGTCATTCAATTTAGAGAGCAAAACAGGTCGAATTTTCTTTATAAAATGTGGCTTCTGTATTCTGATTGCCATTGAACAGTTGTTGGCACGCACACACACTGAGAATCACCCCACTGTAGCGTTTTGGTCTTCCCCTCTGATCAGGTCTGATTCACACTCTGCTACATTCTATTTCTGATAACAGCATTTTCAGGATCAGTGTGGGAAACGAGGACTGGCCAAGCATGTCTTAATGGAACCATAAAGACTGGGAACCCAGTAATAGCCACTGCCAGGAACATATAGGAAACCTATTCTGGTTAAAAGACCTCTTTATATTGTAACAGGGTATGAGGCGGTGGGATGCAGGGGGGAGCATGCAGTCAGCGGCAGACTGAGAACTAAAGCTATTCCAGAACGTCGGACATGGGGTTCCATAATTCTAATTTTATGGGTTCCATACTGTAGATAGAATGTTGAGGTAATGTTGTAAGTGATTGACCACAGAGAAAGTTACCATATTGCAAAACTAAGTATTCTTATAGTGAAACACAGTTTATTGCTCTGTAATAACGGCATGTTCATTACAGCTGTATTGTAAACTCTGGTTATGATAATGGTAGGTCTATACAATGGATAAATCTGTACTATAACGGTTAGTATAAAGAGACTTCTAGTCACTGAAGAGTCATATTTGAATGTGGCTGAGCAGACCTGCACTGTTTTTTGCTTGACAGTTTGTCACTATGGAAGGTTTACTGTGCATTTAACATATTAAGACAGAAGGCCCAGTGGTTAAGGCTTCCCAATGCCAATATCACTGCAGGAACGGACCAACTATTCCCCTAGGGGGGTGAACACTGAGCAGCACTACTAGGGGGTATAGCAGTAGCGAGACCCCAAATCAGTCCATTCACCTACTTTTTCAGGCCCCCAACATTTACTAAGGGTTCGTAATAAAGCCAGATATTCCCCTGATTCTCCCATTAGCTGCCCAGGCCTGTAGTCCCAGTGAGTTTATGTGGACAGACTGGGAGTCCTACTTGGCAGAATAGCCTTTCCTAGGGAGCCTCTCTGTGGCCTGTTGTTTTTCTTTCTCTGTGCTGGTTTTCTAGCTTACAGAGGACTTTCCAGTCATGTACTATGTACTGTAAAGCATTACAAGTAATAATAAAACCAGAAACGAGATTGAGGGATATATCATTTTGGCTTTACTATCTCTTCTCCAGACCTCCTCTCTCATCCAGACCTCCGTATATCTCCTCCAGACCTCCCTCTCTCCTCCAGACATCCCCCTCTCCTCCAGACATCCCTCTCCTCCAGACCTCCCTATATCTCCTCTAGACCTCCCTTTCTCCTCCAGACCTCCCTCTCCTCCAGACCTCCCCTATATCTCCTCCAGACCTCCCTCCTCTCCTCCAGACCTCCCTTTCTCCTCTAGACCTCCCTCTCTCCTCCAGACCTCCCCTCTCTCCTCCAGACCTCCCTTATCTCTCCTCCAGACCTCCCTCTCTCCTCCAGACCTCCCTATATCTCCTCCAGACCTCCCTCTCTCCTCCAGACCTCCCTCTCCTCCAGATCTCCCTCTCTCCTCCAGACCTCCCTATATCTCCTCCAGACCTCCCTCTCTCCTCCAGACCTCCCTCTCTCCTCTAGACATCCCCCTCTCCTCCAGACCTCCCTCTCTCCTCCAGACCTCCCTATATCTCCTCTAGACCTCCCTCTCTCCTCCAGACCTCCCCCTCTCCTCCAGACCTCCCTCTCTCCTCCAGACCTCCCTATATCTCCTCTAGACCTCCTCTCTCTCCTCCAGACCTCCCTCTCTCCTCTAGACATCCCCCTCTCTCCAGACCTCCCTATATCTTCTCTAGACCTCCCTCTCTCCTCCAGACCCTCCCTCTCTCCTCCAGACCTCCCTATATCTCCTCCAGACCTCCCCTCTCTCCTCCAGACCTCCCTTTCTCCTCTAGACCTCCCTCTCTCCTCCCAGACCTCCCTCTCTCCTCCAGACCTCCCTATATCTCCTCCCAGACCTCCCTCTCTCCTCCAGACCTCCCTATATCTCCTCCAGACCTCCCTCTCTCCTCCAGACCTCCCTCTCTCCTCCAGACCTCCCTATAAGTTCTACAGTTCAGTACATCCACCATTAGACCCAGGACCCATTGTCTCCATGATCATTTGGTCTGGAGACATAAACATTAAATACATTTTGGGGGGGCATAAATTCACGTGGGAGCATCTTCTTTTACATTAGATAAGCATCTCTCTCTCTCCCCCAGACTCCCTCAGTATACAGTACTCAGGCTTAGTGCTACATGTTCATTCTTCTGGAGAGATGTGCACTTTCTTAAGATGGATCACACAGTGACAAAAAGTTTGGGAACAGTGTTTCCTCTCCTTCCTTAATAGTCTGAGTTTTTCAGTGAAAAACCTCCCCCTAATTAACTAGCTGTCTGTTACATTACAGTCATTTTAGCAGACGCTCTTATCCATTCATATTTTCGTACTGGCCCCCTCGTGGGAATCGAACCCACAACCCTGGTGCCACAACGCGCCATGCTCTACCAACTAAAACCACACGGTGGTCTATGTCTGTGTGTGTGTCTGTGTGTGCGTGTGTACGTGTTTGTGAGAGAGAGCAAGAGTGTCTGTGTCGGTGTGTGTGTGTGTGTCTAGCTGTGTGTCTAGGGAACGGAGGTTATTACGGCCACATAAATCAGCAGGAGGCTGGCAGGCGACTAGACAGATGGGTCCCAAATTAAAGGGGAGAGGGCTGAGTCCCAAATTGACCATATTCCTATGTAGTGCACTTTGACCAGGGCCCATTGAGCTCTGGGTCAAAATTAGTGCACTACATAGGAAATAGGATGCCATTGGGGACGTAGGAAGAGGGAAAACGCCACCATGAAGACCACATACGCTTCCCATTGTTTTCCACCAGAACCTGACAGCCGCAGACTGAACACCTGGCAACTGCAGCCGCAGACTGAAAACCTGGCAACTGCAGCCGCAGACTGAAAACCTGGCAACCACAGCCGCAGCCTGAAAACCTGGCAACCGCAGCCGCAGCCCGAAAACCTGGCAACTTCAG